>NC_037676.1:119198210-119294652 GCF_003255815.1 Theropithecus gelada
CAAATGTCCATCAGTGACAGACTGGATTAAGAAAGTGTGGCACATATACACCATGGAATACTATGCAGCCATAAAAAAGGATGAGTTAGTGTCCTTTGTAGGGACATGGATGCAGCTGGAAACCATCATTCTCAGCAAACTGTCGCAAGAACAGAAAACCAAACACCGCATGTTCTCACTCATAGGTGGGAATTGAACAATGAGATCACTTGGACTCTGGAAGGGGAACATCACACACTGGGGCCTATTATGGGGTGGGGGAAGGGGGAGGGATGGCATTGGGAGTTATACCTGATGTAAATGACGAGTTGATGGGTGCTAACGAGTTGATGGGTGCAGCACACCAACATGGCATAAGTATACATATGTAACAAACCTGCACGTTGTGCACATGTACCCTAGAACTTAAAGTATAATAAAAAGAAAAAAAAACCCTACCATTTATTGAGTACCTACTTAAGTGGTAGGTAAAGTGAGAAAGGTAGCATAATGAATTGGCAGGGGCATGTTGGTTGAAGTTCTATACTAGCTTACTGAGTGTGTTAGCCTAGTGAAATTATTTAACTGGTCAGTTTCCTTAGCTTTAAAATGCACATAAAGCTTTGTGTATGGTAAGATATAGATACATATCATGATTGTTTTTATCCTTGAATTTGAAAGGCAGAGTGGCAGAGCTGGTACTCTGATGTAAAGTTTATCAAGAAGGTCTTTACATTCTGCTGCCTTTCTTCTGTATAATACAGAAAATAGGCACTATGGAACTTGGCCACGGACATGCAGAGCTTCCTGGAAGGGATGATATTTGATCTGTGCCTTAAATGATCAGTAGGGCTTTGGTAGGTGAAAATAATTAGCACTTTATTCTCCAGGCTGTTGAGAGTCTTAGTAGCATAAGAAGTGAAGGCAAATAGGTTTCCCTATTAATTTATTTACAATAATTCATTGGCAGAGTGAAGCAATTAATTAATGCTGCTTGTCATATGAACCAGAGGAAAACATTTTGACATCTCTGTCTTGCTTATTATCCTCTACGTCTTTTCTGTCCTCCTTAATTTTTGGTCCTGAAAAGAATGTTTCCATTAAAGCGAGAATCTTGAATGTAAAAAAACCCACTTTATCAATATGACTTTACATAGACGTGTTTGAAGGGACAACTGTATATGTTTAGTCAGAAACATGGTGGATGATATTGAAAATTAAAACCAACTTTGAGGATCTGAGCACTAACAAAATCCAGCAGCAGCTCATTGTCCAATCCCTGTTTATGTGCCTCTATTTGATACAGCTGAATCAAGTTCAAGGGGATATTAATACCCACAGTCACCTTTTAATCTGTACATGTTCTCATTTTTGTTCTTCCAGATATCTCATCCTAAAATTCCTCTCACAGCTAATGGACATATTATTTAAAGTGTCACAAAGTTATTGCAGAATAAAGTTAGCCAGACAAGGGGGCTGGGAAACACATTTTGAATAGGTCTTTCTCAGTCCTTTTCAAAACAGTTCTGTCATAAGGTCTAAACCTCGAGTAAAGTCCTGGGAAATACACAGTAAGGTGAGCATATAGATGCTTGTTAGACAGTGTTTCCTTTTTGAATCTTTGAGGTCTTTGGTATGAGTCATCAACTGTAAATGAGCTTTTGATAGCATCCAACAGCATGTCCCTGTCTATGTGGACAGACACTGACTCCTCTGACGATAATTGATACCAGAAAAGGTGCTCTGAAAGTAAATCTACTTCACAGTATTTCATGGTGAATAATCATTCAGTCAACAAAAGATTTAAGTGGAGTGTTATCTTTAAACAGAAACCAAGAATTATGTAAATAAGGATGCTTTCTCTTACATTTGATACAGTGAAGATATGAATGTCTGCACTAATTAGAACCAAGAATGTATCAAGTGTTGACTGTTTTTATTTTTCTTTTTGCTGTAATTTTCTGTGTAAATTGTATAATAGTACCAAATGCCATCTTTTGATGCATGTTTGACTCTAGCAACTTGGTTATAAATGGAAGCATTTTTGCAAACATATTCAAAGATTGATCTATTTTTCCAAGAGCCTCTCAATTCTCTTATATTGGAATCATTTTCTCCTGTCCCTACCTTTTAAAAAAATAGCAGCTTTATTAAAATATAACACATATATCACTGGATGTATTTAAAGTGTGCAATTCAGTGGTTTTACTATTTACGCAAAGTTGTGTAACCATTACCACAGCTAATTTTAGAACGTATTTATAACCCTTGAAAGAAATCCCATGCCCATTAGCTGTCACTCCCCAATTCCCACCAAACCCTTTCCCTCTCCCTCTGACTTCCTGTTCTAGGCAACCACTAATCTTTGCTATGTCTGTGTAGATTTTCTTATTCTGGACACTTCATATGAATGGAATCACATAAATCATATGTCTTTTATTTTATGATTACCTTCTTTCACTTAACATGAGGTTTTCAAGGTTCGTCCATGTTGTAGTACATATCAGTGTTTCATTAATTTTTATTGCTGAGTAATGCTCCATTGTATGAAGATACTACATGTTGTTTATACATTCCTCAATTGATGGACTTTTAGGTTGATTCCACCTCTTGACTATTGTGAATAGTGCTGATATCAATATGCATGTACAAATATTAGTTTGAATATATCTGTTTTAAATTCTTTTGGGTATATATTATATCTATGTGGAATTGCTGGGTCATATGAGAACTCTGTGTTTAACGTTTTGAGGAACTGCCCGAGTGTTTTCCAAAGCAGCTATTTCATTTTACATTCCCACATTCTTTCAAAATAGCTATTTGTCATCATCGTTTTTTTTACTTCTTCAACTGCTCACTTGTCCGACTTTGACAGATCCTCGTTTACGGATAGTTTTGGAAAGAACCTGAACAGTTTTCCAACCTAATTTCATCAACTTCATGAAACTCTGAGCCTCCAACAGATTTTGCCATTTCACTTGGCAGTAGATTTACCCTCAAGTGATAGATACTGCATCCAGTTTGCATATTTCTTAAAACAACCTCAGAAAGTATTATTAGTTGTGACTTAAAAGTGAGCAAATGTAGGCATGGATAAATTAAATAGTTACTAGGTGGTTGGACCAGCAGTCAAACTATTGTGAAAAATGGAATTGGATTTTACAGGAAAAGTAGTAAGATTAAGGGTAGTGTTATCCAGAGGCACTAATAACCTCTGAGCCTCCACTTAAGCTACCTTACATATTCCTCTCAGGAACTCTAAGCGAGTAGGATAGAAGTTAGGATGCTGATGCTGCGAATAACATAAAACCTGAGCAAATGTGGCTTAAATCATTGTGGTTTATTTTTCTTACATAATAGAAAGTCTTGGCGGAGGCAGTTACAGAGTTGATTCAGTGGCTCAGCGTTGTCAGGCTTCTGAGTCTATTTCAGTGTGATCCTATTGGCTTTTTTTCACAGTTGCAAGATAGAGTATAAGCATTATGCCCTCACCCTGCTGTTCCCAAAGCAGGAAGGGAGGAAAGATGTTTCTTCTTGTGTGTTTCTTTTATTTTACCAGGGAGAAAAATGTTTTCCGCAGAAGACCCTTGTAGACTTTCTGTTATGTTTTATTGGCCACGGAGGAGTTACATTCCTATTCCTATTTCCAAGAAGCTGAGAAAGCAAATGTCTGACAATTTCAGCCTCTCTACTGTATGTAGGGATCTGCTGGCTTGGAAAAAGTGGGGCAGAATGGCTGGTGCGTCATTAGTCTACCATGTCTGTTGCAGTTTGGAATTAATATCTCTAGTGTATGGATCCCTGAAGCTCAGAGATGCTAAGTAACATCACATGGCTAGTGTTAAGGCTGAGAGTTGAGTCAGGTAATTTTTTTTTTTTTGAAATGGAGTCTTGCTCTGTCACCCAGGCTGGAGTGCAGTGGTGCTATCTCAGCTCACTGCAACCTCCGCCTCTTGGGTTCAAACGATTCTCCTACCTCAGACTCCTGAGTAGCTGGGATTACTGGTGCCTGCCACCCCGCCTGGATAACTTTTGTATTTTTTAGTAAAGACAGGGTTTCCCCATGTTGGCCAGGCTGGTCTTGAACTCCTGACCTCAGGTGATCCGCCCGCCTCGGCCTCCCAAAGTGCTGGGTTTACAGTCGTGAGCCACTGTGCCTGGGGGAGTCAGGTAATTTGAATTCTAAAATTGTTGCAGCACATAGTCTCAGAGGTGATGTGTCTATTTGAAAAATGTAGCTGCAGGTAGACAACTATCTTATCATACCAGTAAGAGAGATATAGATGGTTAAAAAACATTTATTTTCTAGAGTATAAATTAAGGTTATTCTTGTTTATGTGTTGCAAAACAGGTTTTGGAGGCATTTGGTGTTTGATGAATTCTATGTATTTTTGGCTTCATAAAAGTTAAAATCTCTTTTCCTCTCACACTGTTTTTCTAAAGTAGATTATTTTGGGTAAATGTAAACTGAGATTTTAGAATTGGAAAACTGCCCTTTAGTTACTAACATTCTGGATTTTTGCTTGGAGGCAGGTGAACACAGTGATTTTAGTATTCCTTCAGCCAAACAAATATATTTTCCTTTTGAACAGCCATGTGCTTACCTGGCAGAGGAGCACAATCTCATGTTAAATCCATTTCAATTCTTTTCTTACAATACATAGTCATGATGTGTGAGTTAAAGAGATAACACTAAAGGTTTTGCATACCTTATCTCATTTGACCCTCACAACAACTCTGCTGGATACCTATTGATTTCCATTTATCCTTATGGAAACTAAGGCATAGAGAGATTAAATAACTTGTCTAAGGGCACACATTAGTAAACAGTAGAACTGAAACTTGGATCAAAGGCTTTCTGATTCTAAAAAATATTCTTTTTTAAAAAAAAGTCACGTAATATCTTTTAATATATTAAAAGTTGATGTACACGAAAACACTTAAAACCGCAAATATACAAATTAAACAAATTAGAATCATTGCCCAGGGAAGGGGAGACAAAAGAAAATGTAAAATGATACATGATAATGGCTGTGCAATTCTACATTCAACCTTAAGGTAATGGGTATTGGGGAAAATGAGCAACCGGTAAGAGGCTGGTAGTGGCAAAACCCATATTCTTAATCACATGCTATATTCCCACTACATAGTAAACTATTTGAACTTCATTGCCAACATTGCAAGATGAGAAAAGAAGGCTACTACTAGAATTGTGGTTAATGAATAAACAACTTAGTATAAATTTTTTTGAGCTTGGATGGACTTTGATCTTAACAATACCAATAAGAAACCTATTGTATTTGGAGGACTAAAGTTGACTTTAGAAGTATTTCTTTATGACTTAGAAGTATATTTTTAACTTCAAACTTGTAAGTGCTTTTCCTCTTAATAGGGAGAGGTATTGTCAATAACTGTAACAGGAGAGAATCCCAAAGAAAAGCTATTTTATTTGAGAATGAATATGTAGCCTCATATAGATAACTTACACAGAAAGGCACTTACATTAGATACCTTCAGGTCACTTTCTCTGTACCTGCCTCCAAAGTCCTATTCAGAGCAACCATTCTGTCTGAGGGTGGGCTGTAGAAACTATTGGTAAGACTGATATGTCAAATGGTCAAGTATCTGCAATCCAGAGTGTACTCTCTGCCATCTAAGGTTGCAGTGAGTTTATAGATGTTCCTGGCCTTGTTTACAGAGGTGGTGGCCATTCTACAATCTAGTACATAAGAACTGTATCTATCTGTTGGGAAGGGTTCTTTTACCTCAAGGCCCGCTTCTGCTTCAGGTCATGCTTTGTGTAGCCCAACGTTACCTTCAGCCCCAGAGCCTAGTCTGATGATACTCATGAGGTCAAGCATTTGTATCTTAGTTTCTATTTCTTCTTAACCCTTATCAGCCAGTGTTTTTAGGGTAGAGGACTGTTGAGAGGCCCACATCTGGAGTGTCTAGTTATGTGATGTTGGGCAATCTACCTATTTTTCTAAAACTCAGTTTCCTCCGCAGTAAACGTGGAATAATACAGGATTACTTGGGAATCAAATGGGATGATGTTTGTGAAGTATCCTGAACAAATTCTTCTACCAGTGCTGGTTTCCCACCCCGTCCTTCTACCCAAGGACTTAGTAATCAAAATCCCCTGCTTAGAAAGTTGCTGGTTGCTGATAAACTCAGTCATACTCAAACTAAACTCTGCTGGACTTGGAAGGCTTAAAGAGTTTCTATTTCCTTGGAGACCTTTGATTGACATTAAAGAAAGAATCTCTAATGCCTTAGGTCAGTGAAGGGAGATATTTGAAAGAGCATGGATCTTTTCTGGAGCTCCGGAAATTATAACATGGAGGCCAGAATTTTGTATTGGAAAAAACTGAGAGGGAAGAAAAAAAGACTATTCTCTGAAAATTCTAAAATGACCAAATGAACTTGAATTGCCCTTCAAGAACTAGATCAACAAATTGCTCTTTGTTTTTTGTTGTTCTTATGTGATTTCTGTTGCAATTCAGATTAAGATTGGGGATTGACAATTTTGTGATCTTATGACAAATCATGGGGACCCAATGAATATTAGCAAATCCCCAGTGACCTGAGATTGCAGGAATCCACAGTTTACTCTTCAACAAAACAGTTTGTATCAAAACAGTTTCTGATGTGCAGGCAAGCTGGGTTTTGTAAAACTTTGTAAAGGAGAAGCTGATAAATTCAGGCTGTTTATCGAACAGTTTAATTTGCTGGGGAGACAGAAAAGAGTAAACCAATATGATGAAGGGCTTTTTCTTAGCTTTGTAACAGAGAATATACAGTATTTACCTGGGAAAATTGTTGACTGGGTCTACAATTCACATAAGATTATGCAGGCTTTCTGAATATGTCATGGGAACATTTTTTGTCCTCTCTTTGGAAATTGCTCATTTTTAAAACTTCATGGTTCATGTCATATTTTTTTTTTTGGAGTGAAGCAGGCAAAGCCAATGCACTTGAAGAGGTTGTTTATGAGAAAGGTTTGAACAGCACAGGCTTTGAATATGTCTGAGGTTGATTCCCTGGAAACAGACTCTGAGATGGAGTTTTGTGTACATGAGTTTTATCAGAGGGTAGGCTTAGAAACATCACATGTGAAAAATTGGAGGAAGTAGAATTAGGCAGGGGAAGAAGTTTAACGAGGATGGAGTTGAAACAGACCTCAGAAGACCCCATGAGACCTTTGTTGTACTCTTCCAAACTGATGAAAGGTGGTTAGGCCCTGGAACCTTCTCTTATCAATGGGGCCTGACTTTGGGTGAGGGAGTTCCCTTTGTGGAGGGAAATTCTGGGAAAGGTCAGTTGTGAGTCCTCAGCAGATAACGTTTCAGCCAGCTCCCACAGTGTCCAGAACAGGAGTCATACCCTCAGGTTAGAATCTGGCAGTTCCACCGCCTAGTAGTTGTGAGAATTTAAGCCATTCATTTAAATCTCTGAGATTACCTCACAGGATGTTGGAAGTTGAATGAGTTTTACTGCTTAGTAAAGTGCCTAGAATTAGACAATGCTTGAAAAGCGTTGATACTATTACATGGTGCTTTATGAAAATTATTAGTTCATCTCTTTCTCCTGAGTTCTACATTCACAGATGTAATTGGTGACTGATGTAATTGGTCACTGATGTAATTGGTCATTGTATTAGTGTGTTCTGGCATTGCTGTAATGAAATGCCTGAGACTGGGTAATTTACAAAGAAAAGAGGCTTCATTGGCTCACATCTGTGGGTTGTAAAGGAAGCATAATGGCTTCTGCTTCTGGGGAGGCCCCGGGAAGCTTCCAATCATAGTGGAAAGTGAAAGGGAAACAGGCACATCTTATATGGCAGAGCAAGAGCAAAAGCGAGATGGGGGGAGTGCTATACACTTTTAAACAGTCAACTCTCTTGAGAACTCTGTCACAAGAACAACACCAGGGGGATGGTGCTAAACCATTAGAAACTGCCCCCATGATCCAATCACCTCTCACCAGGCCCCACCTCCAGCATTGGAGATTACAATTTGACATGAGATTTGTGCAGAGACACGGATCCAAACCATATCAGTCGTCTATCTGGGTGTTCCACAGTTTCTTCAGATTCTACTCTCCCACACTAAACTCCTATCTACTCCATTCTCAGGCTACCGCTCGAGAGAACAAGGGTAACTCATAGGGAGAAATGGCCATAAGAACAGGAGCAAGAATGAGAGGGGCAGTGGGGGAAGAGGGTGCAGATTTTTGGTTACATGGAGGAGTCCACAAAACCAGATCCTCGCCTGGTCTTTGCAGTAATATGGACCAACTCTCTTTTTGACCAAGTAGTTTTAACTGGGTTTATGTCACTTGTAATCAGGAGTCTTGACCAATGTTTCATTTTTCAGGTTGTGTCCTCTTTGCCTGAATGAAGCTAATACTTTTAGTCTGCCCTTTTATTGCGAAGTTCCTTGAAATGCCAAATAGCTCGATGTTTGTGAAACTCCTAAGGTAAACTTGCAATGGAGTAGATAGTTTCCAAATTAAATACTTCTACCCTGTTCTTTACCCACTCCTGCACCTGTGACAGAGAGAAGCCTAGAGAGAGCTGACAGCAGAAGTCACTTCTTGCCAGCTCAGGGCTCTAGACTTGTTAATTTAGAGTTTGTGGTGGACCCTCTATAATTTTGCACTATCCTTGGGCACTGCCAAAAATATAGCATTCACTTTTATTGTGCAAAAAGCAGCCAGGGGTGGTGTTGGATCTCTTTGGGAAAAATAAAATACTTAATCCTCCAAAGCTGCTTAAAGTTTAATGGCATTTTGTTACGTATTAATAATCATCTAATGGCAAATAACTTTTAATTACTCAATAAAACATAAGCAGGACTACTATGTGATAAGTATTTTGGAAGCTTCTAGTTTATGAAAGTGTTAAGACAGTTATTTCACATAAGACCTTGTGTAATATGAATTTTATTAATTCAGAAGGTTTTCTCATTCCATGCACTTGCTTCATAGTGGGTAAGTTTTAGTCTTTGTAACATAATAATTCATACCGATTTTGAGCTCCTTGAGGACAGAAATTTTGTGTACTCAGCTTACTTTGAAAAGAACCCAGAATAATTCCAGATTGCTTTCTTCTCTGAACTTTTGTATTAGTTGCTCACATAAAGCTCATTTTGCATTTAGCATATGCTGTCTGGAATTTTAACTTTTTTTTTTAAATTTGGAGAGTATATACAAAATTAAAGATAGGCAAGCAATACAGAGTTCCTTTCCTATAAAGTTCTTTACTTCTTAATTTTAATTTGTACCTATCGTTTTGTTCAATGTTTTCTGTCTGTATGCTATTTTAATGATAGCTAGTTAAAATATTTTAGTAGTTAATCTTCCTAATTTAATTTTCTAATTCCAGACTTCCCAGTGAAGTCAACCCGTTGTGGATTGAAAATATTAAAAAAAAAAAAAGTGTCAGTACTGAACACATACAGACTTTTGTCTTGTCATTATTACCCATACAATACAGTATGACAGCTATTTACATAGCATTTGCATTGTATTAGGTATCGTGTATAATCTAGAGATGATTTAAAGAGTATAGAGAGGGGGTGCCAAGATGGCCAAATAGGAACAGCTCCAGCCTCCAGCTCGCAGCGTGAGCGACACAGAAGACGGGTGATTTCTGCATTTCCAACTGAGGTACTGGGTTTATCTCACTAGGGCGTGTTGGACAGTCATGAACTCCCATTCACAACTGCTTCAAAGAGAATAAAATATCTAGGAATCCAGCTTACAAAGATGTGAAGGACCTCTTCAAGGAGAACTACAAACCACTGCTCAGTGAAATAAAAGAGGACACAAACAAATGGAAGAACATTCCATGCTCATGGATGGGAAGAATCAATATCGTGAAAATGGTCGTACTACCCAAGGTAATTTATAGATTCAGTGCCATCCCCATTAAGCTAACAATGACTTTCTTCACAGAATTGGAAAAAAACTACTTTAAAGTTCACATGGAACCAAAAAAGAGCCCGCATTGCCAAGACAATCCTAAATCAAAAGAACCAAGCTGGAGGCATCATGCTACCTGACTTCAAACTATACTATAGGGCTACAGTAACCAAAACAGCGTGGTACTGGTACCAAAACAGAGATATAGACCAATGGAACAGAATAGAGCCCTCAGAAACAATACCACACATCTACAACCATCAGATCTTTGACAAACCTGAGAAAAACAAGAAATGGGGAAAGGATTCCCTAATTAATAAATGGTGCTGGGAAAACTAGCTAGCCATAAGTAGAAAGCTGAAACTGGATCGCTTCCTTACTCCTTATACAGGAATTAATTCAAGATGGATTAGAGACTTAAATGTTAGACCTAATACCATAAAAACCCTAGAAGAAAACGTAGGTAATAACATTCAGGACATAGGCATGGGCAAGGACTTCATGTCTAAAACACCAAAAGCATCGGCAACAAAAGCCAAACTTGACAAATGGGATCTAATTAAACTAAAGAGCTTCTTCACAGCAAAAGAAACTACCATCAGAGTGAACAGGCAACCTACAGAATGGGAGAAAATTTTTGTAATCTACTCATCTGACAAAGGGCTAATATCCAGAACCTACAAAGAACTCAAACAAATTTACAAGAAAAACAACCCCATCAAAAAGTGGGCAAAGGAAATGAACAGACACTTCTCAAAAGAAGACATTTATACAGCCAACAGACACATGAAAAAATGCTCATCATCACTGGCCATCAGAGAAATGCAAATCGAAACCACAATGAGATACCATCTCACACCAGTTAGAATGGCAATCATTAAAAAGTCAGGAAACAACAGGTGCTGGAGAGGATGTGGAGAAATAGGAATAGTTTTACACTGTTGGTGGGGCTATAAACTAGTTCAACCATTGTGGAAGACAGTGTAGTGATTCTTCAAGGGTCTAGAACTAGAAATACCATTTGACCCAGCCATCCCATTACTGCATATATACCCAAAGGATTATAAATTATGCTGCTATAAAGACACATGCACACGTATGTTTATTGCAGCACTATTCATAATAGCCAAGACTTGGAACCAACCCAAATGTCCATCAGTGACAGACTGGATTAAGAAAATGTGGCACATATACACCATGGAATACTATGCAGCCATAAAAAAAGGATGAGTTCATGTCCTTTGTAGGGACATGGATGCAGCTGGAAACCATCATTCTCAGCAGACTGTCGCAAGAACAGAAAACCAAGCACTGCATGTTCTCACTCATAGGTGGGAATTGAACAATGAGATCACTTGGGCACAGGAAGGGGAAAATCACACACCAGGGCCTGTTGTGGGGTGGAGGGAGTGGGGAGGGATAGCATTCAGAGATCTACCTTATGTAAATGACGAGTTAATGGGTGCGGCACACCAGCATGGCACATGTATACATATGTAACAAACCTGCACGTTGTGTACATGTACCCTAGAACATAAAGTATATTAAAAAAAAAAAAGTATAGGAGGATGTGTGCAGGTTGCATACAAATACTATGCTATTTTATATCAGGGGTGCCCTCGAGAGTTCCTGGAGCCAATCCCCAAGGATACAGAAGGATGACTGTATTTCAGTGTGTGTGTGTGTGTTGTGCACGCACGTAGACATATGTATACACACACACACACACGGTGGATCCTCAAAGAGACTGTAGACCTTTGAAGGCAGTCAGCATATATTTCTTATAACCTTTTGATACTCTAGAGCTAATCATAATGCTTTTGCATTTCAGAGAAACTCAGTGTTTTAATTATAGTGGTCATGACAACAGTGTATCATCTGACATATCTAAGAAAAAGATCTAATAATTTGCTATTGACATGACTGTCTCATTCTAATGGGGCTACTTTTGATGAAAGAGCAAGCTGACCCCTGGCATTTCCTCTGGCTTTCTCTGCAACTGTTAATACTTCTTATTTCTTAGAAATTCATTACTACTTGGGTCAGGAGAGGTATAACTTTGAGAATTCAATTGTGTGAAGAATGTTAGCAAAATGGATTTGTATTCCTTCAGCTCTAGGATGGAAATGTCAAGAAATTTGGAGGATAAGAGGGAGTAGAGGCATGGACAATGAGGCACAAGGAAAAGCATAAGAATGTTTCTTTGCCATTTTAGCAGTTATCTTTTTGTGAATTTTGCTTTCTGTATACAGCTCACCTTCCTCTGTTATCTCTCTCTACTGCATGATTCCTTCTCATTTCCACATTTGAAAGAGTTGTGGAAGGTAGCAAGTATTTAATAACAAAAGACTGGGAATACAAGAACTGAGCAACAAAGATGTTCAGTGGGAAATGTTATCAAATCATCTAGGCACCCCTTTTGAGCAGCACCTAGCCTTGCTCTAGGGTAGATAAAAGAAGAAAATGTGGAAGTAAAAAAGAAAAATAAAATACTAATATTCATTCTTTTTTTTCTCAGTAAATTTTCTCGTCCACAATGTGTCAGGTATATTAGCACCTTACAGCTTAAAAATGGCAACCATATATATACCTGGAGTTGGTGTCAAGCTTTGGGATGAAGATGGAAATCCTCCTTACGGGAGTCTATTGGGGCCTAAGAATTGTCTAGGAGGGACAGAGGTGAGGGAATGAAGAGTATTTTCTTGCAAGTCCATTTTAATCCCTCTATTTTACTTTGCTTTCCTATTTATCTTCATTTTTTTCTTAAAGATTTTAGTTTTACATAGAGATGTTTAAAAACAAAGCTTCTTTGTAGGTCATGTGAGAATGTATTAATCATTATCAATCATTTTTTCAGTGATAGCACATTTAAGGATAAATTGTGAGCCATTAAATTAATGAAATCCTTCACCCTTAATAGCTACAGGTTCTTTAACTTAGAATAGTTTTGAAAAAAGTGTGAAACAGACTATCAATATGTTTTCATTTAGCTCTTGGTGAACTTGGCATTGCTGTTTTATTTGGTTGGTGCAATAGTATTTGCAGTTTTTGCCAACTGCTTTTAATGGCAAAACTGCAATTACTTTTACACCAACCTAATATAGGGGCACATGAATGCTGAAGATGAGGGGATCAGTAATGATTCTGAAAAGGTGATCAGATCTATACTCACAAATAAATATTCCCATTAGTAACTCAGTGGGGTTTCTTTTTCAAGTGTTATCATATTAGCCTTTGGCTCCTGGCCAGTCCTTCTTAGTTTCCAGAATGTGACTGAGAGTAACAAGGGTGTAACAAATGAAGTCTTTACAAAGAATGAGGCTATCAACTTTGAGGAAATCCTCAAGGGGTTGGCCAAGGAAAGAGAATGGCTGCTATGGTGGTGACTCCCTATACCTTGATTCTATTTCCTCAACTGCTAGCTGTTTAAACATGATGCTAGTCATGCAAATATGCTGAGCATATTTAGATCTAAAGAATATAGGATGGTCTTTTTAGATCCCTTTTGGACTTAAAGTAAAACAAGTGTCTATGAGAAGATAGGTTGCAAAACAAATACATAGTGTTCGCTGAAACGGATCCAATTTTAACTTACTGATGTCTTATCTGAGTTCCTTTCTCAGGGAACTGATCATCAGGACTTCCGGCAAATATCAGAGAGCTGAGGCTTTCTATTGATAGGTCATTGCCCCTGGGAAATGAGATGCATCTACTGCCTTTGTCCAATTCCCTTTTCTTACCCTTCCTCAATTCCCTGCTATGTAAACCCCTAACTTTAGTCTGTGGGAGAGGGATGGATTTGAGGTTTGTCTTCTGTCTCTCTGGCTGATAGCACATGAATAAAACCTTCTTCTCTGCTAATGTATGTTGTCTCAGTGATTGGCTTTCTATGCAGCAAGCAAAGGGACCTAGACTGAACCCCTGGCATTTGGTAACATCACAACTATATATATGTTACAAATATATATTATATATATCTATATATATGTTACAAATATCTATCTATATATCTCTCTCTCTATATATAGATAGATACTTGAGCTGGAATCAGAATTTGGGATGAAGGTGGAAATTCTTTTTAGAGGCTGTTAAAAGTACCAGATGTTGGTGAGGGGAACTTATAGGAAACTGAGTGGTACATACAAGAGGATTAAGGATCTTACTATCAACCATAACACTTCTTAAAAGTTCCCCACTTTCTGATTTACTTTATATGTTCTGCACCACATAGAGATTTAGGACAAAAATCCATATGTCATTATTCCAAGGAGAATATGAGGCCAATCACCTTACAATGAAACTTAGTAAACAGCCCATACTTAACTTTTTCCCTCTGCTCAGACACACAAACACATACACCTGTGCTTTGTTTACTCTTATTTTGTGCTGTTCATTTTTCTCCATGGTCCCTTCCAAGATATAGGTCCTTTGAAGGTGGAAAAAATATCTGGTTCATCTTCATCTTCTTAAAACTGCATTTCCTAAAGTGGGCCCAATGGGAAACATTACAATAATAAATTAGATGCTATTATGCGCATCCCCTCCCCCCAAAAAAAGAGGGCAAGGGAGGGCTTCTTGTCAAATCTGTTTGTGAAACAAGAAGGGCACACAGAATACAGAGTTACCTGCACAGAACCGTTTCCCACCCACGTTTTTTTCTAGAGGGAGCAGTTTTCTTCATATCGGTCTTAGTATCAGTGTTTTTTGGGACTCACTTTGTGACACAGGCCTAAAGTAGAAAACTTCGTAGTAAGCAGAAAATATTAAATATAGCAGATGACTCTAAGCCATATGTTTTTCTCTTCAAATAATCCTAATTGGTGTTATGCTTTATTTCCCTGGTGTTTTACAACCTGGTACATTGGGGAGAGCCACAGGGTCATTTATTGAACACTCAGGACAATGGGCGGAAGTACTTGTTGAGTAGCTTAACTTCTGCCACAAATGACAGGTGTCTAATGGTTTGGGAGAAGGGGAAGGAGAAGCAGCAGTGGAATGCGCTTGAATAAGAAGGAACAAGAGCAAACATTAGTAAGAGAGAAGGAGGATAATACTGGGCATAAAGGTTTCAATCAGGTGAATCAGTCCTGGAGAGGTCACCTGGGCTATCTGGTTAGACCAGGCAGAAGAAACTAGAAATCCAGAAACCCAAAAACTGGCATATTGTAGGGAAAAAGGGGTAGGTTCCCAGGAAAATAGTTTGTGGAAGCTAGGTGGTGTTCTAGCCTTGTGCACAGAAAATGCTGAGTGAATAGCCTTTGGAAAATGGACACCAGCAGATAATAGAAGTTGATATTGAATCAAAGAGTTTTCGAGTTAGGTGGTTTCAAACATTCTTTCTGCTGAGGATCAGATATAATATCAGACTACAGCTGGGCTGGGTGCTGCAGGAAGAGGAAAATCAAGTTAAGAAAACTGAGCAGGAAAAGACGGGCAGAGAACAAGGGAGCTATCAACTCCCGGCTGAGGTGCCAAATAAATACATCTCTCTCAAGTCTCTCATTCCTCCTGTTGAAATGCACCCTAACAGCTGCTAGTTTAGTATCCACTTTGGGGTCCCTGTTTAGTCACTGAAAACAAATACTGTCATCATTTCAGCAGAGAATATCTGTAGATAGCACATATTTTATATATATTTACATAGCAAGTTTACAGCTAACAAAAGATTGCTCTGATGAATATACAAGGAGAGAGATTAAAATGTACAAATGTGCTTAGAGCTTAAGAGAAAGCATTTACCTCATTTTCTTCCTGTCATGAGGGTAGATGCTTAAGAACAGCATGAAAAATAGTGATTCTTTCTCCATTTATTCTGAAGCTTTTTCATTGTTATGATGATACTGCCATTCACATTTTAAACAGATTTTTAAAAGATCTATATTTCTAATTCACGTTACATAATATTCATCTAGCATGTTCACAATAAGATAAAGCTAATAAAATCAGGGAAGATCATCGAGGTTTAAGGTTATAGTAAGGTGTTTAAGAGAGTGCCTGGGTTTGTATCCTGGCTCTGTTGCTTGACGCTGTGTGACTTTGAATAAGTCACTTTACTTTCTGTTCCCATTTTTTAATTTGTAAAAGGAAGGAAATAGTGTCTAATTTATAGGGTTGTTTAGAGATTAAATGAGTTAATATATATGAGGCACTAGAACTGTACCAGGCACAAAGTAAATGTAGCAGAGTACTAATGCTTGCTATTTCTACTGTTATTAATATTATTATTAAAGATCATAGTTACAGGGGCCAGTGGCTCAGGGTGGTTCTGTGTTTTTCTCTTGTGTTCTAATATCAGCCTGCTCTCAAGCACTTTGCTTCAGTTTCTGAAGTTGCCAAATCATATTAGAATATAAGGTTTCTTCATCCCTGTACCTAAATTTTATCTCAGTTGCAACAGCATTTCATTTCTGTATTTTCTATGTTTGTAGTGCTTTCTCTCAATCAAAATATTTACTAAACACTCTCTGTCTGGCATAGTTTTTGGCCCAATAGAAGCAAGGCAGAAGCCAACACCAAAGTCAAATTGATGTGGAGCCACAGTGAAGAGGATGGGAAAGGGCCATGCACTTGTGGAATTGACATTCTAGTTCAGGCAGGTGGAGAATAAGTAAGGAAACAAGCAAATACAGCAATTTCAGAATACCTGTGAAGAAAAGGAAGCATTATGTGAGAGTGACTAAATGAGGCAGAGAAATCTAACTTTTATTGGCTGCCCAGGCCGTGAAAGACCTTGCTGAGAAGATTCTGGGTTGGAGGAGAAGATTCGGAAGAGATGCATTTCTTTTTATTAATGAGTTCATTTTCGATGATGGCTTTCTGTCCAACAGGGAAGTTATCTAGACTTGTGCTGTCCCATAGAAACATAATGTGAGCCACTTACATAATTTTGAGGTTTCTTGTAACCATATTTGAGAAGTTCGTAGAGCTGGGCATGGTGACATCTGCCTGTAGTCCCAGCTACTTACTGGGGAGGCTAAAGTGGGAGGATCATTCCAGTCCAGGCATTCTGGGCTATAGCGCACTATGCTGATTGGGGTCCACACTAAGTTTGGCATCAATATGGTTACCTCCCTGGGAACAGAAAACCACCAGGTTGCCTAAAGAGGGATGAACTGGCCCAGGTCAGAAACAGAGTAGGTCAACACTCCCATGCTGAACAGCAGTGGGGTTGCACTTGTGTGTAGCCACTGCATTCCAGCCTGAGCAACATATTGAGACCTTGTCTCTCATAAATAAATAAATAAATAAATAAATAAATAAATATATACATAAAAATGTAAAAGTAAAGAAGAATTAGTTGTAATTAGTTTTAACAATGTATTTTAACATAATATATCAAAAATATTTTTTCAACATGTAACAATATGAACAATCATTGAGATATTTTATATTCTTTTTTTTACTAAGTCTTCAAAGTCCATAATGTCTTTGATGCTTATTTAGCGCATCTCAATTGGACTTGCCACATTTCAAATACTTAGCAGCCACAGGGGGTTGGCGCCAGTGTTTGGATAGCACCACTGCCTTGATAGCGCCACTGTGTTGGAACGCACCACCGTGTTGGAAAGCGCCACTGTGTTGCATAGCACTATTGCATTTGATAGTGCTGGCCTAGACCACAGGTTGAAAACTGGCCCTTGGGCCAAATCTGGCTAGCACTTTTTTTTTTTTTTTTGACGGAGTCTTGTTCTGTTGCCCAGGCTGGAGTGCAGTGGCACAATGTTGACTCACTGCAATCTCCGCCTCCCAGGTTCAAGTGATTCTCCTGCCTCAGCCTCCCCAAGTAGTTGGGACTAGAGGGGCCCACCACCACGCCTGGCTAATTTTTTGTATTTTTAGTAGAGACGGAGTTTCGCCATGTTGGCCAGGCTGGTCTTGAACTCCTGACCTCCGGTGATCTGCCCACCTCGGCCTCCCAAACTGTTGGGATTATGGGCGTGAGCCACCGCGCCCAGCCCACCTGTTGTTTCATATGAACTACCAGCTAAGCATTTTTAAAAAAATTTTTAACATGGCTAAATTTTAAATGGTCATGTAAGTACCAGAAGTAGTCTTGGTTTCATCTTAAAATATTGAGTCTCTGGCCCCTTAAGAAAAAGTTTTCAGACTCTCTATTGAGATTATCACAACAATCCCCACAGAGACTGTGAGGTTCCAGAAACAGGACCCATCTTACTCCATGTTATATCCTGAGTGTTCAGCACAAGGCCTGGCAATAGCTGAAGCTCAATGCATTTTTAAAAATGAATCAGTGTATATAACAATGTAGACTAGTGCTCACAGTTATGAAGTTACTTTTAGACTAACAGGTGTTTACTCCTGGTGATCATTCTGTCACAATTTCATGCAAAAATAAAGGCAGTTTCTAATTTTCAGCACTTTCCTTATCATTTCCCCTGCCTCAAATTTCACACATTGATTCTACATTGCCTTATTAAGCACCATTCCTGAATGCTCCCTCTGTTGTTTCATTTATCCTATTACAAGAGGGCAACAGATTTCAGTTTCATAACTCCCAGTTCTTTAAACACACATTTGTCTTAAGCAATGATTGCATCATTCGTTGTTTAATGTTCCTTTCTGCTTCCTTTTTGAGGGCAAGAAATGGACCCATTTTGGTTGCAGTAGTAATCCCAGCACCTAGCTCAGGGACTGGAAAATGGAGGGTGTGCTGTATTGAAAAGAGTGTTTGAAAACATGCTAAAATCTATGAAATGGGCTCTTGGGATGGTGTGTTGGAAAAATATTCTAGACAGAGGAAGCAGTGCAAGCAAAGGCATTGAGAAGCAGTGATACCAGAAAATCAAGTTTTGTTTTGAGAACTGTAGTTGGTATGGCTGGAATGTTGAGGGCATGGTAGGGGAGAGTGTAGTGAGTGAGGCCCTGGATTGCAATAGGTCCAGCACACATCTTCAAAGAACATGTGGGACAACAACACTTTCAGATTTTATTCTGAAGGCTAAGAGCTTAAGTACTTGCAGGAGTCAGGCAGGTAAGAAAAGGCACAGCTGGGCACAAGATGATAGAACGCAATTGCCTGTCCGCCTCAGTGCAGGCCTCAGTCATGGGAGGAGAGGACTCTGATGAAAGAGAGAGGGTTTGCAGCCAGTTGTTGCAACTTTGCTTCCAACAGATGAGAAAATAAATGCCTCTTCAGTACATGGAGGTTGTGTAAAATTAGCCCTACCTTTGGCTACAAAGAAAATTTCTTTAAATAAATTTTAAATAAATGGAAATTTTATAGGCTCATTCTCCAATGAAAAACCAATAAAAAGATAAACAATAGAAAGACAAATATCAATTAAATTAACAAACTATCATTTTATTCATGAAATTGGTAAACATTAAAATTATGGTAATGTTAAATATTGTCAAGGGTAGGAGGAAAAGATGACTTCTTACTGTGTTGGTGAAAATGTGAATTATTACAAACTGTCTGGAAAGCAATCTGGTACTAATTATCAAAGTTAAACATACACATAGTTCTTGACCTAGCAGTCTCATTCAGGAGAATCTAGCTCTTACAAATAGAAATCCAAGTAATTAAGTATATGTGCACAAGAATATTTAGTGCACCATTGTTGTGAATAAAAGAACAGGAAAATGGTGAATTGGGGAATAGTTGAATGAATTCTGGCACATCTATAAAATTGGATATCATACAGCTATTTTAAAAAGAATGAACAGTATCTTTATTTTTTTACTTGGAGAGATATTGGTATTGTATTATTTTGTAAGAAAAGCAAGACACTGATAAGGTATAAAATTATCTCATTCTTGAATATCAAACAATGTTATGACCCTTCTCTCTTTATAAATATCTGTAGATGTTTTTATATGACTATAAAAACCTAAAGAAAAGAGTGGAATAATACGCGATAGACTTAATAGACCCTTACTTCTGAACTGCAGTGGTATTTGTGAGAATGGAAAAGAAGATGGAGAAAAGGGAGAGAAGTAAAATTTTAGAAAGACTTTAAAAAGTTGGCCAATGAGAGAAAGTAGAATGTATAATGGTGTCATTTCTGGGTGGTTAGAATTCAGTTGCCATTTTTTATGGTCCAAGAGCTAATAATGATTGTCGTATTTTTAAACAGTTACCTTTTAAATGGTTATATAGGTACCTAGTGTAATAGCCTTGATTTTTTTCCTCTTGGTCCTCAAAGCCTACAATTGTTACCATGTAGAACTTATCAAAAAGGTTTGCTGCCCTCTGATCTGTTAAAACTTTGAGGAACCCTACTTGTACTTTGAAAACAATTTGAAGTAAATAGATAACACATTTCTCTATTATTTAGTGACTTTGAAGTCACCTCAATTTCATTTTAATAGTTTTGTTCTTTTCTTCTAAATGCATCTTGTTTTCTTAAAATGTGCTTCTAGAGGATCTGCTGTAGGATCCTCCAGCCAGCCACAGTGTCCTCTACAAAAACAAAAACTGCAAGATTTTATTGAGAGAGATGAAAGAATATCCAAATATGTAGAGGGATACCATGCTCATGGATTAGAGGATCCTATAATGTAAAGATGTCTTTTCTCAGCACATTCATTTACATTTTCGAGGCAATGTCAGCAAAAACCCAAGCAGGTTTTAAAAATTGCTATTTTTTTTGTGTGTGAAAATTTGCAAGCTGAATCTAAAATCTTGCATGGATTTGCAAAAGGTCAAGAAAATACATGGGAATCTCAAGGAAGAACAAAGTTGTGGGGTTTACACAACCATTTCTCAAGACATTTATTATACAACAATAATAATTAAAACAGTATGGTATTGGTCCAAAGACACACAAGTTAATCAACAGAACACAATAGGAGAGCCCAGAAATAAACCTACACAGATGTAGACCCTCAATTTGTGACAGAAGTGCTGCTGCAGCGTAATGGGGAAAGATGACCATTTTAAAGAATGATATTGGGTCAGTTGGATAGTTATATGGGAGAAAAACAATGAATCTTGATACTAGATAAATTGTTGCTCAAATGTAAAAGTTTAGAAAGTTAAGTTCCTATAAGAAAATAGATTTATGGTCTTGAGATAAGTAAAAATTTTCTAAAAAGGTCAAAAAACACTAACCATCAGGGGAAGATTGATGATTGAACTGCATTGACATTAGGATCTTCCATTTTTTATGTTAGGTACATGATGATGAGTTAGGGATGATACAAGCTGGATTCAAACAGCGGAATAGGCAAAAAAGAGGTCTGGTATGAATGACCTTTAGTGTCCCTCTTATAAACCAGAAAATGGGAAAGGGGCCTTAAGCTTAGAAATCTGAGAAATGCTCGATTAAACAGAATCAGTTTTTTAAATGCAAAACTTCTCAGAACTTTTGTGCATTTTGAGCCTTTTGAAAAAGAGTAGTCAGCATTTCTAGATTTATTTTTTAAATTACAAAAGTAGAGTTCTCAATGAAATTCTTGAATGATTAATGTTCTCTGGGATATATACTGGAAAGATTATGTCCCTTGCACACTTAAGCATGTAATAAAATATATTTTGAATGAAGGAATGATTGAACTCCCAGTGAGTTAGGGACAATGACAGCACTATTCTCCCTCCAGACAGCCAAAGGAAATGAGCAACAGAAGCCCAAATCCTTATTTCCAGTTCCATTCATATTCTCTTCTTCCATGCTTTTCTTTGATCCAAGGCTGATTGATCCTATATCTCTAGGGCAGAAAATCTGATTGCCTTTTCACAGGAACCACAGCTCTTGAAATCTTACCTAGGCTTCCTAATAGAGCTTTAATAGCAATCAGTACCTGCCTGAACTTCTGGTGGCCTTGCAACTAGCCATATTTCAGGGAAAGATGCTACTGTGCTGAATACCTGATGGATGCTCTTCTTGGGAGAAGAAAATGGCATTTAATGGTCTCAGGATTAAGGTTACAGAGATAGCACCAGGCTATCTGCAGCCTCAAGGCTTTTAAAGCATCCCCTGGGCATGAGCCAGTGTGAATGTTTCCTTTCCTTCTCAGGGTGATGGTGCATTTGTTCGTAACACGGAGCTGCATTTTAGGAGTTATGAAGGCAAGGCAGAAGGGAGATGCGGGGGTTGGGGGGAGAAAAGGAGAGAGAACTGCCTGTCCCTTCACAGCAAAGAACAGCACATTCCTTTAGTGAATCTTGTTGATTGCAATCCCCTGGCTGACTTTGGTATGCTTCAGTTATAATTAACTTCCATATATTTCATGGGATTAGTGACATGTCAGCATTTTTTGAACATAGTTCTAATCATTGCATGTAATATTATTTGTCTTCAATACAGGCACATTTTAGGGTGATAAAGATAAAAAGAGCACCCACACAATTTCATGAAACTTCCATTTGTTTTTTTCTTTTAAGAAAGCATAGGGCAGAAAATATATATATATATATATATATATATTCTTTTGCTCAGCAGAAATGGCAAAGAGAAATGGTTAATGGAAAGCAAGTATGCCCAGAAGAAATTCTTGGGTAAGAGTTTTTAGATCAATGCTCAAACTAATCTCACACTCTGAGGAACTGACCTCCCTCTCTCTGTACATGATATTCTCTCCCATAGGGCAGAAACAGGTTTATTAGCCTCCTTTTATTTTGCAGTGATTCACTGCAGTAGAAAGAGAAAAGCTCTTAGATGAAGTATCCAAAGTTGGTGCTCACCCCTCCTAAATGTATACTGTTAGACAAGTCACTTTATCTCTCTGATTCCTGGTTCTCTTATCTGCAGAAAAGGGAAGGAATGGTTAAAACACGTACATGTGTTTTGCACTCTTGCTGTCTGGTAGGCCCTGTGCTACGCAATCTGGATACTTTATCTGTTTAATCCTCACAAAATGAATGCAGAGAGAGAGAGAGAGAGAGATTTCTATTTTAAAACAAGAAACCTGGGGTTGATAGAGATTAGGTGACTAATCTGAGGTCACATAGCTGATGGGGTAGCAGAGCTTTGATGTGTCTAGGTGTGACTGATTCCACGGTCCGGGTGCCACTAAATTACCCTAACACTCTGGTTGTGAGGAATAAAAGAGATGCCTGCAAGCCCGTTATAATTTGTAAATCCCCATATAAATGTGAGGCGTTATCACTGGGTAGCACTCATCGTGGTTACTGAGAGCTAGGTCTTGTAGGAAGTGTACCGAGAATGAAAATATGGTGTATTTTCTGGCTAGAGCATCATCCAAACTAAAAGGGCATGTGTTTGTCGACAGGGATAGAAAGTTGAATACAGGGAGAAAAAGGACGGGCTCATCTTGACCTCAAGGCTGCATCTACCTCTCAACACCATTTCCTATCACCCATGCAAGTGCTCACGAGGCTACATTAGCCTGTTCTCAGGTTCTTCCAAGTCAAACTCTTCCTTGCCCCAGATCCTTGTATTTGGTGTTCTCTCTGCCTAGAAAATTCTTCCTACAGCTGTTTTCTTCCCTCTCTTTGGGTCTCAATTCAAATGTCAGTATGTCAGAAAAACCCAGGCCTCCCAATTATTTTGCTTATATTTTTGTTTATTTACCTGTTAATTGTTTGGCTCTTCTGAACACTGTAGTTCACTGTACTGTATTGTTGACTCCCACAGTGCTAAGCTCTTACTAGGTGCCCAGTAAATTGGTGTTGAATGAAGAAATGAATGCCAGTGCTTTAGAGGAGACCAGAGAAACCTAGGCAGGACCCTGAGTTGGATGCTAACCTGTACTCCAGTCTCACTGTGATTCTTAAGGATCGTTTCTAGTTAAAGAACAAGATAATAATAAAATTCTCATTTCTTTATTTCTGAATAGGTGTTTCCTTTTGCTTTTATGTTCACCTGCCACCCTGCTGGCTGTCACCTTTGGAGAAGGTATAAGTTATGGGAAAAAGGAGGGTCTTTGGAGTTACACAGAACTTGGGTTAAATCCTAATTCTATCATTTACAGAGTGACCTTGGGTGTGTCATTCAAGCTCTCTAAGCCTAAGCTGCTTCATGTATAAAATATTTCATAGGATTATCCTGAGCTTAATTAAGATATTTACAAAGAATGTAAAACAGTGTCTGGCAGACTATGTTTCCCCCCTCTTTCCCAAGGACTTTAACTTTCTTGGAAATAAGTTTTGGTTTTGAAGGCTGCTGTGTGTTGGTCGACTACCATTTGATTTGTTGATGCTGGAGGGAAAAACAGTGGAGAAAGAGAGGAAGAAAGCTGTTTTAAATGAGATTGTGATCTCCTTGGAGGCAATAATTTTTGTCTGATGTAATATCACAATCACTTATACTTGCTAGGCCGTTAATAGCAATAAAAAATAAAACTCAGATGGAAATGTTAATAGTGGTTATTTTTAAAATGCAGCATAAAAGTTCAGGTCTTTTACATAGTGAACCAGTCAGATCACTTCCTGAAATATGAATACAACAAACATTTCATGAAATCGTTAAAAACAAAAAGGGTAAGAAGTGCAAACATGGCACTGTTGCCCCTGGTTTCTGGGACTGTCTCTAGACCTCAGAGGGTTGCTGGATAGTGTCTGAAAATTTTGGAATTAGAAACAAGAGCTAGCCTTAATGTTTTCTGACATGTATAAATCTCTGCATCTTCTCACCACAGTTTTTGTTTTTTATTGTAAGGAGTACTAAATTAGGAAGACTAGGTCAAAGAGGGATGTTCTTTTTGTTGAAGTAGAAATATAATTCTTGTAAAATCTAAAGTTTCTGAACCACTGAATCTTTTCCCCTTAGCTGATATAAGCAGGTAGAAGGATTACATATGATCTACATATGACAAATATATATATGTCGTTATATATATTGAAAGAAATATGTGTGTGTCTATAAATAATAAAGCAAATATAATTAATGGATAAAGGTTATCAAACAGTTGGCACCTTTGTCTAAGATAACAGTAAAGGACAATGTTAAGGATAAATTGAGGTGGCCTCAATTTACCAGAAATAAATCAGGATGAGTTTTCATTTGCCCTAGTGACATATTACTTCTTAGTGAGCAAATAATGTCAACAGTATTTTATTTTATCCGTATAAGCAACTGGAAAAGAAATAAGTATTCATGAAAAAATGCATTCATTTAAAGAGATACCACTAACAAGGCTAAGTAAAGGTAAAACTTCTATTTCCAACATTTCTAAACAGAAATATGGTATCTTTTGCCCCCATGCTGAGCTATCCATTTTTCTAAGATGAGCTACTTTGACCCTGCCAGGATTACTCAATAATTCCTCCATTCATTCACAGGTAGTATCTGTCAGTCGATGATTTCATTATCTTAATTATTGTCAACTTTTGTATTGGCTAAAAGGTGGACTAACTACCCACTTTTAATACTCAGGTCCTTGCAATTGTCATAAGAAATCCAGCATTCCATTCTGGTTACCTAGTCACCTTCTAGTTGTGGGGGTTTAGTGCTTCTAGTGCATAGATTACTTGTTTTGTTTTAAGAGAATTTCAATGAGATTGGAAATTTAGTTTCAGAGCCAGACCTTCAAGGTTAAAACATCAAAACAAATCTCCAAAAAAGAAAGAAACCACAGAAACTATTTGAATAATTTTGACTTGCTTTGAAAACTAAAATTAAAGCTCTTAAATTCATCAGCCCATCATCATAACCCCCACATTGCTGAGGTGCTTTGGAAGTGGATCAGTAGTTCTGCCTTTCCCCGGCTCACTGTGATGGCTAATGAAGCTATGTCTGTCTCTCAGACAAACAGCTAATGTAATGGAAAGATAATTATAAACAAGTAAATTATAGGAATTGAACAGAAAACTGATGTTGAGACAGTTTTTCTCCTGTGCAGAGTTATTGTGTTTGGAGTCATCTAACACTGCAAACACATTCAGAATCATCAAGTCCAATGTCAGAGTATTTGACATTGAAGATAAATTCACTCTTTGAGCAGTCACTTGGAAACCAATTATTAGACAAGACAAAGAGGATGATTTTCCAAACACAATGACAATATTTAAAGTATAGTAGTTCCTAATAGTGCAATGTTTGTTTGTTTTTTTAAAACTGAAGAAGCTGTGCCTAAGTTTTAAGTTTGATGAAAATGTAGCATTTAATAAGGGTAGATCTTAGACATTTTCAGAGCATAGGAAATTCCCTGCTGATTACAGTTCTAAGAATAGCCCAGAAACAGCAGTAGAGCAAATGAAGAAGTGACCCTCAATCGTTTATGGGTATATCAGGGGAGATGTAGCTGTATATCAATACATTGCTGATGGCTTTATATGTTATCAGATTTTAGGCAAATACATTGCCTATACAGAACCATACATTGCCATTATGGTGGGCATTTCTTGTTTTTGTAAAAATAAATTTAAAAAAGGCACCCTAAACAACTTTTACTAGGAAAAGATGCTCTGCATGTAAAATATATGCAGTGTTTTCTACTCTCAGCTAATTTTTAGTTATTCACTAGACATGTTATCTACTTCTCAGTTATGGTTCCCATGATCCAGTTAATGTTGCTTCACATCTTCTCTTTGTGTAAATTTAACAATATTTCCAATGTTCTTACCAGTTCTTTTTTGAGTGAAGCTAAGGCATGTTCAATGTCTGAACTTGATCTCTTTGGTCTGTCTTCTTCTTTGTCACTCTGGAAGGAATAAACTTCTGCCTGGGTGCCGTGGTTAAATATGACAGATTTTGAAGAAAAATCTTGAAGCCATGTCAGAATCATCTCCATTTTTCTAAATTTATATTTATTTGAGTGTAGAGTTTAGTCAAGGTAAATCTAGGTTTTGCTGAGTTATTTAGATAGTCTGGAATGTAAATCTTTGAAAAGTTACAAGTACTTGAATAGCAAACACTAATGTAATATACTCGAGATGATGTTAACCAATGAGAGACTACCATTATTAAAAACTTGAGTTCCTTCTCCTAGTCACACTTGACCTTTATTCAGGGGTATGTTCAAGAAGTATGGGAAAATATCACAGAGATGTGTGCTTTTTCAGCTGAGAACACGTCTTGGAAAATTCTCAAGAGAAGCAATCTATTTAAGATTCCACAAAGAACTAGATATCATAGATGTTTTTCTTTCTAAGCTTACTAACAACAACAACAAAATCCTGATCTTCTCAGAATTTTTGTGATAAAGATTTTGACGCCATAACTGACCCCCTTGACCCAAATGTTTCACAAAAGAAAGCTGAACTAGATAGTTTTTCCCAAGTACCAGATCAGTTTGACTTCATAAAGCCTCTTACCAAGAATATTAGGCCACATTTACAAATGCTTACTGTGTATTTGATACTATATTAGTAAATGTATGCACATTTTGGTCATTTAATCTTCTCAGAATCCTACAAGATAAATGTTGCCATTAGGCCATTTTACTGGTAAGAAAACTGTTGTTTAGAGAGAAACAGTAGTCACTCAGGGCTGTTCAATTCCAAAGCTTATATGCTTATATACTGTACTATAGGGCTTTCTAGAATTTTGAGAAATCCATTTAGAAGTTCAGAGAAATGCCGTTCTAAAGTCTTGAATTCTTTCTTCTTCCTTTTTTTTAAAATGGAGTTTCACTCTTGTTGCCCAGGCTGGAGTGCAGTGGCACGATCTTGGTTCACTGCAACCTCTGCCTCCTGGGTTCAAGCGATTCTCCTGCCTCAGCCTCCTGAGTAGCTGGGATTACAGGCATGCGCCATCATGCCCAGCTAATTTATTTTGTATTTTTAGTAGAGACGGGGTTTCACCACGTTGGTCAGGCTGGTCTCAAACTCCTGACCTCAGGTGATCCGCCCACCTCAGCCTCCCAAGGTACTGAGATTACAGGCATGAGCCACCGCACCCAACTGAAATCTTCTTAATAATGCCCCCAGAAGTAAGTCACACATTCCTGCATGTGCTTGATGCCAATGCTAAGCCTCTGTAGGCTGCTGATACCGTAAGGACTCTCATTGTTGGGGAGTGGGCTGCTCTTCAAGGAGATGGTCAAATGCTGGCAGAAGTCCCTTCATCCCCTTCATTTCTGGCTGGTAAGATATTTCCTTTCCACTTTCACTCCTCATACTTACCTTCACATACTCCATTATTTCTAAGCTTGTTTATTTAAGGAGTCCCCAAATTTATCTTGCAATTGTATGCTCCCAAGCCTTTGATTATAGCACCGTAAGCCTCAGCCCATCTCTGAGGAATGCATTCCTACGCAATCTTTGTGATCTAACTGAAAATCTCTTTTCCTGCCATGGTTTTTTTTTTTTTTTTTTTTTTTTTTCCAGCTTCTCAGGCACACTAAACGTCTCTACTATTGAACCTTCATAATGCTTTACACACCCCCTTCTCAATACTTGTCAAAGTTTAGCATGATTATTTGCTTATCATCTGTTTTCTTAGCTAGATCATGAGTTCTCTGAAAACAAGAATCATGTTCTATAATCAGTGCACCATGCTAGGCACACAGCAGGCAGTTAATAAGTTTTTGCCAAATGAATAAAAAGTTGTAAAAAAGATACAGACTGTGAAATTGTTGTTGTTTTACTTTTCAGCTTCTAAAAGCCAGTTGGCTTATTTGACTTTATGCTATTTCTCACGTTTACTAAACACTCAACGTTTTTTTGAGCATGTGCCTGTCATAAAGCAGCTTCATCACAAGTTTTTAAAATTCTAAAACTCTTTAGAAAGACTTGTTAATCTTTGGCCAGGTGTGGTGGCTCACGCCTGTAATCCCAGCACTTTGGGAGGCTGAGGCGGGCGGATCACCTGAGGTCAGGAGTTCGAGACCAGCCTGGCCAACATGGCGAAACCCCGTCTCTACTGAAAGTACAAAAATTAACTGGGTGTAGTGGTGGGTGCCTGTAATCTCAGCTACTCAGGAGGCTGAGGCAGGAGAATAGCTTGAACCCTGGAGGCGGAGATTGCGGTGAACTGATATTGCACCATTGCACTCCAGCCTGGGCAACAAAAGCGAGACTCTGTCAAAAAAAAAAAAAAAAAAAAGACTTGTCAACCTTCTAGGTATTTCTGGCAGTCTTGCTTGTTGGAAGCTCTTGGAACGTTCCTGTTATAGCTAATGTCAGAGGAACCCCTGCAATCCTGGGCAGCATTGGCAGCTACATGAAGGAAGGGAGTGGAGTTCTCTGCAGATGTATTAAAATTAAAGGTAATTTGGTCCTCTGTGGAAAACAGTTTGGTGGTACTTAGCATGACCATGGGTGGTACTTAGCATGACCATGGGACACAGAGTTGCACAGGAGTGCAACTCCTACAGGTGTATATCCAAAAGAATTGAAAGCAGGTATTCAAATAAATACATACACAAGCATGTTCATAACAGCACTATTCAAAATAGCCAAAAGGTGGAAAGAATCCAAATGTCAATCAGTGGTTGAGAGGGTAAACAAATTGTGGTATATCTATGCAGTGGAATATGTATTAGCCATAACAAGGAATTGAGTGTTGGCATATGCCTCAACATGGATGAACCTCAGTGTGCTGTGTGGAATTATACTGTATGATTCCATTTATAAGACACATCCACAATAGGTAACTTCATAAAAACAGAAAGCAGATTGGTAGTTGCCAGGGAGTAGGGATAGCAGGAAATGGGGAGCACTGATTAATGTGTGTGGGGTTTCCTTTAGGGGTGATGAAATATTTCGGAACTAGATAGAGGTAGTGATTACACAGCATCATGAATGTACTAAATGTCCCTGAATTGTTCACTTTGAAATGGTTAGTTTTATGTTATGTGAATTTCACCTCAATTAAAAGAAATAAAGTAGAGTGAAGGTTGAAGGAATAAAAACTGGAAGAGGAGGTCAGAGTGATACTGTGGGAAAAGGACTCTGTCAGCTCTTCCTGGCTTTGAAGATGTGGGGAGGTCGGAACCAAGCAATGAGGGTAGCCTTGAGAAGTGGGAAAAGACAAGCAACAAAACCTTCCCTGGAGCCTTCAGAAAGTAACATGGTCCTGCAATCACCTTGATTCTGGCCTAGAGAGAGCGTGTATTACTGAACTGTAAGGTAATACATTTGTATTTTTTGAAGCTAAAAAAGGCAACAAAATATCATGCGTTGGCCTCATTGCTGAGAAGAACTTCAGAGTTCAACCCAGTTCTGATGAAACAGGGCTGTGGAAGATTATATTACTTTCCAAGGTCACATAGCTAGTTGTACTATATACTCAGAAACAGTGTTTCCTCCTAGAAATAAAGATACAGGAGGATAATAAACAATGAGTGAGGTTATTGTCCTAATTTTATGAGAGTGAGAGCAGATTCAGTGAGATTAAATAACATGACTAATATGTAACATCAAGTACTCTGGGTTTTATTTTTCAAAGTTTTTTTTTAATCAAAGTGTAATGCATGTACATGAACAATAATCAAACAATCACATCATAGCCATTATAAGGGCTTATGATGGAAACCATCAGTTTCCAATACTCCCACATCCAGTCCTGTTTCATTGCACTTACCATTTCCTCTTTTAACTGTCTGTTGTAATTTGAATTTTACTACATAATGCTACTATGTGTTAATACTTAACAAATACTTACATAGCACTTACTAAGTCATTTCCAAAGACAGTTTATTGAATCTTCATAACAACCCTATAAGATAGGTACTAGTATTCGCCCTACTTTATGGTTGGGGAAACTGAAGCATGAAGTGGTGAGACTTACCCAACATAGCACAACTAGGAGGTGCTAGAGCTGGGGTTTGAACCCAGGCATTCTAACTTCAGATTCCAAGCTCTTGACTACTACGCCATGCTGCTTACAGACATCAGCTTTGTTTTACAAGAGAGTAATTGAGTGTATTAGTCCATTGTCACATTGCTATAAAGAACTGCCTGAGACTGGGTAATTTGTAAAGAAAAGAGGTTTAATTGACTTGCAGTTCTGCATGGCTGAGGAGTCCTCAGGAAACTTACAATCATGGCAGAAGGGGAAGCAGGCACACCTTACATGGCAGCAGGTGCGAGACAGAAAGAAACAGAGAGAGAGAGAGAGAAAGAGAGTAGGAGGAACTGCCAAATACTTACAAAACCATCAAATCTCATGAGAACTCACTAACATGAGAACAGCATGGGGGAAACCACCCCCATGATCCAGTCACCTCCCACCTGGTCCCCCTCTCAACACGTGGGGATTACAGTTCAAGATGAGATTTGGGTGTGGACACAGAGCCAAATGATATCGTTCCACCCCTGTCCCCTCCCAAATCTCATGTGTCTCTCACATTTCAAAACACAATCATGCCTTCCCAATAGTCCCCCAAAGTCTTAACTCATTTCAGGGTTAACCCAAAAGTTCAAGTCCAAAGTCTCATCCAAAACAAGGCAAGTTTCTTTTACCTAGGAGCCTATAAAATCAAAAGCAAGTTAGTTACTTCCAAGATACAGTAAGGGTACAGATATTGTATAAATGCTCCCATTCCAAACAGGATAAATTGGTCAAAACAAAGGGGCTATAGGCCCCGTGCAAGTCTGAAACCCAGCAGGGCCATCATTAAATCTCAAAGCTCCAAAATGATCTCCTTTGATTCCATGTCTCACATCCAGGGCATGCTGATGTAAGGTATGGGCTCCCACAGCCTTGGGCAGCTCCTCACGGTCTGGCATTGAGTGCCTGAGGCTTTTCCAGGTGCAGGGTGCAAGCTGTCAGTGTATCTACCATTCTGGGGTGTGAAGGACCGTGGCCCTCCTCTCACAGTTCCACTAGGCAGTGCCTCATTGGGGACTCTGTGTGTGGGCTCAAACCACACATTTCCCTTTCACACTGCCCTAGCAGGGGTTCTCCATGAGGGTTCCAACCCTGCAGCAGACTTCTGCTTCTGCCCGGACATCCAGGTGTTTCCATACATTCTCTGAAATCTAGGCAGAGGTTTCCAAACGTCAGTTCTTGAATTCTGTGTACTGGAATGCCCAGCACCATGTGGAAGCTGCCAAGGCTTGGAGCTTGCACCTCTAAAGCTATACCTCAGCCCCCTTTAGCCACAGTTGGAGCTGGAGCAGCTTGGACTCAGGGTGCTGTGTCCCAAGGCTGCATAGAGCAGTGTGTCCCTGGGCCTGGCCCATGAAATCATTTTCCCTCCTACTCTTCCAGGCTTGTGATGGGAGTGGCTGCTGTGAAGTTCTCTGAAATGCTCTGGGGGCATTTTCCCCATTGTCTTGGCTATTAACTTTGGCGCCTCTTTACTTATGCAACTTTCTCCAGCCAGCTTGAATTCCTCCCCAGAAAATGGGTTTTTCTTTTCTACCACATTATCTGACTGCAAAATTCCCAAACCCTTATGTTCTGCTTCCCTTTTAAACATAAGTTTCTCATCTCCATCTGAGACCACTTCAGCCTGAACTTAATTGTCCATATCACTGTCAGAATTTTTGATCAAAACCATTCAACAAGTCTCTAGGAAGTTCCAGACTTTCCCACATCTTCCTGTCGTCTTCTGAGCTGTCCAAAGTGTTCCAGCCTCTGCCTGTTACCCAGTTCCAAAGCCACTTCCACATTTTCAAGTATCTTTATAGCAGTGCCCCAAACTCCTGGTACCAATTTCCTGTATTAGTCTGTTCTCATATTGCTTGAAGTACCCAAGACCCCAAGACTGGGTAATTTATAAAGAAAAGAGGTTTAATTGACTCACAGTTCGACATGGCTGGGGTGGTCTCACATGGCTGGGAAACTTCCAGTCATGGCGGAAGAGGAAGCAGGCATGTCTTACATGGCAACAGGCAAGAGAGGAAGTGTGTGAAGGAGGAATGGTCAAACATTTATAAAACCATCAGATCTCATGAGAACTCACCCACTAACACGAGAATAGCATGGGGGAAACCACCCCCATGATTCAATCACTTCCCACCTGGTCTCTCTCTTGATACGTGGGTATTACAGTGCAAGATGAGATTTGGGTGGGGACATGGAGCCAGACCATATCACTGAGATTCAGTGTGGCCAAGTAGCATGCCCAAGTTTATGGCAAGGCTGGAATTTGAGCCTAATTGGGCTCCAAGGCCTTGATATTTTCTGATAAATCTTTCTGCCTTAGAAGGCAGCTGTGCATTGGAACCATGGCTGTTTAACCCTGCCTGGGATGAGAGAGAGAGAAAGAGAGATGTGAGTAATAGAGCCTTCTAGCACATCAATTAAAAAAAATTTTTTTTTCATGTTAGGAAGACAGGCTTTCTCGGTATAACCTTTATAACATTTTCTTGGAATCATAAAAAATTAAAATCCTCTATTCTCACCTTTAAAAAAAATAGTAGATTCTTTTTTCGCAGGCAGGAATCTGTTTAGCTGCCATTTTACTAATGTGCTGTGGTTTTCCTAGAAGGCTGCTGCACAAAATATTTTAGGCATGCTCTGTAGTTCTTCTAATTCAGATTAGAAGAACTAAATCCTAGATCTGCATGCTCCTCATTTCACCATAATAAATTCCTCTTTCTGAAAATATTGACTTGAGCAGATTTCTCATATTGCCAGGTTTTCTTGCTCTAGATTAGAGGTTTTCAAAGGCTAACTGTGGAATCCTAGCATCTTTTGGTGATCCTGCAAAATTGTCCATAGGATTGGGGTAGAATGGAGAGGAAGGGTAGGTAAACAGTGGGATGAATAAGTGAGCAGGTGGGTCACCATACCCCTCCTCATCCACCACTTAAGCCAGAGAAACCAACTTTGACCCTATGAATAGTTCTACAATGTTTTTGAGATGAAATGCACCATTGAGAAGCTCCCCCTCCCACATAGTGGGTATAGAATAATATACTCACTATATAGTGGGTAGAGCTGGAGGAATAGGGGTTAAAAAGGGAATAAAATAAAAACACCACTTAGAATAATGAGAAAACAAGGCATATACATCTATGGTGTCTAAATGGGATTCCTTAGGGAAAGATTCTGGAAACTGACCACCCATCAAGCTAGTAATGGGAAAACTTCACTTTAGCAGGTGCAATCTGTGGTAAGGGAGGTGAGATTGGACTGGAAAGCATTTAAAAGGGAGAGAAAGTTAGAAAAGAAAATGATCAAGTGGATTAAATAGAATAAAACCGAAGTCTTCCTTTTGGGGAAGTAGTTCCTTAATAATTGAATTCACTGCAGATTCAGACATTGCAGGTGAAGTTAGAGAACACTCAGAGGAAATCCAAATTAAGTTCTGGGTAGGGTAATGAAAAAAATGGAAGAACTAGACTGCCATCCTGAGGCTGAATGTGGTATCTAAATACCCTCAAGCTTTTCTATTTCTCTAAACAGTAATTTTATAAAATTGTTCTTCAAAACTAATGTGGATACTTGGTAAAAGCAAATGATACAGGAAAGTTTACATGATAAGTTACGGCTCTCTTTTAGCCTCCAAATTTCCCTGCCCCTGAGGTAATTATTATTTCTAGCTCATTGTACATCTTTTTTTATTTTTACTTTTTTCCCAAAACACCAGAGATTGATATGTACATCTTTTAAAAGATCTTTTATGCACTTAACGATAATTTATGTGTGTATGCATTCCTTTGAAACCACTCATTGTATCTACTGCTGTATATCTTGATTTCTTTTCAATTTAACAGTGGATCTTGGAAATTGTTTCTTTTTTTTTTTTTTCTTGATTGTATAGTGTTTATTAGACGAACACACCAGAACTCATTTGGCCATCCCTGTACTAATGTACATTTACTAGACTTTCAGTATTTTGCTTCTACAAACAATACTGCAATAAATATTTTTGTCTGTAGATCATTGTGCATGTAGGCATAGCTGTAGAAAAAAATCACCAGAGGTGGAAGTGTTAAAAGGTATATGAATTTTAATTTGCAATGGGTAGAGTAAAATTGTACTCTAGAAAGGTGAAGATATTCTGTCAACCACGCTTGAGAATGTTCGATGCTCCACACTTCGGCCTGCCTGAAGCATTTTCTGTATTCTTCACAAGTCCCCTGGGTAACCAATAAGATGATTTTAAACGAAAAGATAGCTTGTTGTTATGTCATCACAACCATCCCACAAGTGTTTTCAAAGGATCTCTGAAGATGCTTTATGAATCATTCCTTGTTTTTAGGATGCCTAAGTGCAGTTGTCAAGGCTGTGGAACTGCCAAGGAGGAAGGGAAGGCAGTGCCAGCTGAAACAGCAGAGAGATTCAGGAGAGCGATGCAGAAATACTCACGGAGATTCTCATTTCTGACCTGGAACTCAAATAGTAAATGATGATTTATTCCTTTATCATTCAGACAGTCTTGTGCACCTGCTGCAACAAGACCCCATGCTGGATCCTGAAGCTCGAAAAGGGAATAAGACGTATTTTCCACCTTCAGTTTAGTTGCTCATCTTTTACTCCTCTTACAGGAGAGAAGACTTGTTTTCTTGACAACAACACTGTGCCTAGGTTTATCTATATTTACTGTGTGTGTGTGAGAGGGAGATCAATATGCATAAGTTCAGTAGTATGTATTCTTAACTTTTTCTTTAATTTTCATTAAAATTTTATTTTACTTGTTTTCTAATAATATGTCTAACGGCTCAAGTCTTTCTTAATAGACAAAAATATCCTTTTGAGCAAATCTTTCTGCTCAGCTCTGGTGCTGCTTTTTCTGCTACGCATTCTATGGAGCTCAAATCCCATTCTACTCATGAATCCTTTTTTGATACCTGTAGTCACGTTAGGCTCTGCTCCATACCTTATACAGACAGTCTTGTAATGTAATTGTCTTTCCCTTGTGCCTCCCAACTGAGCTTTAGTCTCTTCCAGGACAGAAGAGGACATTGTTGAGGCCTTCACAATATTGTCTACCCAGGCGGGCCCTTGAGGGCAATGGTTTGCACTCCTAGTGGGAGGTATCAGTAAATAATAGCTGAACAATATCTTGCTTTTACTATGTTTTTAGTTTTTCTGTATTTTGACGACTAGTGTGCATATAGTAGGTGTGTAGAAAGTAGATACATTTCTTTAACTGTTATTTGAGATGCAGGACCAGAGTCTCCAATGCCATTTTTTATAGCTTTTGATTTTTTTCTGACCTTCTGACCTTTCTAGGCCTTTTGATAAAATATCTTCTCCTCCCCCCGAGCTTTCCTCTGAAGGAGAAGATGCTTCCTTTAGGTCATGATGCTAATATGTCTGTGCTAACATCTGAAATTCAAGTTCACTGTTTTTCTTCCCCCATCTCACTTACCCTGTCTGTATACATATGCCCGTGGACATTACACTTACAGACACATACAAATTTCTTTCTGATCACTGTGACTTTCTGAGCTCATATCTTCAGAGGTCATTTTCCTGAGAGCTTGTGACTAATTCAGAATACAGGGGAGCTCTTAGATACTTTCTCGTACAAGAGAAGGAAGCAATTTGTGACCTAACAACAGGGTTAATGTCAGCTGGTCATAGTTTAGTGAGTTTAATTACTGGAATTTCTATATAATACCACCCCAAATGACATCTGGGTTGGAATGAACATGAGATTCCTTTTGGGTGAGCAAAATAAAACAGGCCATGCAAAACTCTGCTCTGTCTAATCCTTGTGCCTGATGCACACGGGCTTCAGTGACATTTCTGGAACTGATTTGTTCTTAGCCAAGATGTACTTTTTAATAAACTGCAAGATGAAATTGGCATTAGCTACTTTAACAAGGAAGCAAAATATATAGTTGGAAAGTGAGAAAGAAAGATGCTTTAGTAAAAAGATCAAAGAGTTTTTCCTTGTTCACCCAGCTCATTCCCCAGATTAATTAATACCTATTTTGCCTCCAAGTAAATACAGGATCAAAATGGTAATGAAATGAATTCATTTTTGCAAACATTGTGAATGGGGCTAATTTCAAATTTGTTTTAATGAAGGCAAGTGTAAGCACTGACTGAATTGCAGGAAGCCCAATCTAGTACTGAAGGTGAGCTAATGCACGCCTTTCATTTCCAAGTGTGACCCATGAACCAGCTTCGTAGCATCATCTGGAAGCTTCTTAGCAATGCCGAGTTTTCAACCCTATACATAGATCTCCTGAATTCGCATCTACATTTAGCAAGACCCCCAAGAGACATCTGTGCACGTGAAAATTGGGAATTGCTGGCCCATGATGTTGCATTTCTGTTAAGGGCTTTCTCCCATAGAGTAACCAAAGAACCAGTCACCCGAGGGACATAAACTGAGGACCAGATTTGAGAGGTTTCCAGCCACACAGGGAGGAATGCACAGATGCATGCTGGATTCCTCAGTGCCAAACCGAAGAGTTTGCCATTTGCTCTGACTGTTTTATTGCCCTGAAACTATGCACTCAGCTTCTTGTGAGGCTTCCAACACACAATGAATCCACAGAAAACAATAAATAATGTAAAGGTTTTTTAAGGCGCTTGGCAGCAGAAGGAATTTTTAGTGGGGCTCAGGTTGAGATGGGGGTGGAGAAGAGGAAGAAATGGAATTTGGACATACAGCAGAAAGGAATTCCTAAACACTTTCCAAGTTTCATCACCTCCGCAGGTCAAAAAAGGAATTTGTATGTGACAGATTCTAGAATTTGCCCTTAAAAATGTCTGATGGCAGGACAGGCGAGGTGGCTAACGCCTGTAATCTCAGCACTTTGGGAGGCCAAGGCGGGCGGATTGCCTGAGGTCAGGAATTCAAGACCAGCCTGCTTAACAGAGTGAAATCTCATCTCTACTAAAAATACAAAAAATTAGCTGGGCGTGGTGGTGGGTGCCTGTAATTTCAGCTACTCGGGAGGCTGAGGCAGGAGAATTGCTTGACCCGGGAGGTGGAGGTGGCAGTGAGCTGAGATAGTGCCATCACACTCCACCCCGGGCAATAAGAGGTAAACTCCGTCTCAAAAAAAAAAAAAAAATCTGATGGTTGAGGGGATGAAAGTCTAAATATTTTGAGCAAAGGACTTGACACATTGGTTGCTTTAGGTCCTAGGTCTTGTGTGTTTTAGTGAGAAGTGAGTTGCTTCTGCCATCTTCAGTAAGATGTATTTCCATTACAATCTCTTCATCCCGCCATTCAGTGTTTTCATTTGGGCCATAGACAGCTAAAATATTGGCCAGTGAAGGAAAACAGATTTCCCAATGAATAGTCTATGCCATGAATAAATGAGATTAAAGGGATGCCTAAACTAATTCCAGGTTATTACAGTCTTCATCTCTAGCCTAATTATCTTTAGTCTCACTCCTGGTTTATGGACAGAAATTTAAAGCCAGTACATTTTATCATCTGTATCATTTAGTCCCCTTTTGACTGAAGCATTGTAATATTCTCTTTAATTTTCATGAGAATGAATTTCACCTTTTATGACATTCAAGAACAATTATGGTGTCTTTATGAAAAATGATATCACCCTGATACCAGCAATAAAATAACAATGTCCTAATGCCAATAAATGTATTAACCATATCAGTCATCTTTCAGCTTTTCCGGCTTTGCTTCGGAAACCACAGAAAACCTCAAGGTTTTTAATTTGTGAGCTCTGCAGAAGCAGTCACGGCACTTTACATCTTCCTTTGGCTGAATGCTCAGGAAATGGACCATAATTAAGTGACGATCCTGGTAACAGGCAGGGTTATTTGGATAATGCCTAAATCAGACTGAATTTTGCAGACTTTCATGTATGTGTGTATGTGAGGTGGGGCGGGAATTGGGAAATGTATCCTATCTGGTCTGGACCCAAGGAAGCTGGTGCTGTTTTATTCCTTATGTAAAAGTCTTGCTTTGGGAGTCATCCTCTGGGAAACAGCCTGCTGAGACTTAGAATAGGCTAAATAATACTAGACTGGGTGGGCTATGAATTTAGTGCTTTTTTTTTTTTTTTTTTTGGGGGGGGGGGGGGTTTCGCTCTTTTCGCCCAGGCTGGAGTGCAGTGGCGTGATCTTGGATCACCACAACCTCCGCCTCCCGGGTTCCGGTGATTCTCCTGCCTCACCCTCCCGAGTAGCTGGGATTACAGGCATGTGCCACCATACCTGGCTAATTTTTGTATTTTTAGTAGAGATGGGGTTTCCCCATGTTGGACAGACTGGTCTCGAACTCCTGACCTCAGGTGATCCGACAGCCTTGGCCTCCCAAAGTGCTGGGATTACAGGCGTGAGCCACCACACCTGGCCTAATGTAGTACTATTAGTTTACAGGGTTGCTTATGTGAATCAACCTTTATGGAGGGTTTATGCTTAGGATCATATCAGAAACCCTGCAGGATATCAAAGATACATAACACAAAGCTTTCTTTGAGTAGCTTGTATTTTTTAGGTTGGGGAGAATAAGTTTCCAGACAGCATATAATTAGAGAAAAAGCAAAAATGTAGAGTGTTCACTCCCAGTTAACATGGAGCCTGGTTTTTGGGATTCTAGCATGCTAGAGCTTATCTAGTTGTGATTTGAATTATTGAAACCAAGGACATTGGATCCAGACCCTCCAAACTGTTGATTTTCAGAGACAGGAAATCAGCATGGGCTTTGTTGGTCAGTAGAAGCTTCCGGCAGGAAGAGAACTTGAGTGGGTTTGTGAGGATGAGTGGGAAGTGTGTGAATAGAGAGACACCCGGGAAGTCATCCTACATCAGGCAGTCAGAATAATCGCAAAAGTGAGAGAAGCCTGGCATGTATTTGGAAAAATGAGAGATCCTCCTGGTTGGGGAGATACCACACAGGTGATAAACGTGATTGATAAAGATAGGGTCAGATATCAGTATAACTTGACTATAAAACAGGGGTATTTAAACTTGATCCTGTAAGCTCTGACACCCAGACACTTCCCCCATAGAAAATGATAATACAGATAATATTGTGACATATGCCCGTTAGCTACTCAGAGATTTGCGCAATTCTCCACATTTTCGATTTATAATTCTCCCCACCTGCCCTGCCCCAGCACCACTCTGGGTTGAAAATGGCGTATTGAAATCCAAGTAAATGAGATACCTCAAAAAACAGTAGGTGGAATTCATAGTTACATTATGTGAAAAGGTAAGCTCGAAAATTTCAGTATGTTTTTTAGTTCTGCAATTACTTTATTCAATGAAGTACTAGGGAGGCAACTTTAAGCTACAGGCTATAGGGTAAACTAAGTCAGATGGAGGCACTGCCTTTGAGAAGCTTACATTCTTTGAAGAGAGATGACTGACTCATCAACTAGTAGTTATTACATAGTTTTGGAAGAACTGTAATGATGGAAGCGTAGGATGTGATGTGAGCTTTGTGAGGGGACTCTCATTAGGACTGGCCTTGACAGCTGACAAGCCTATCCACAGGAGGTGACATTTAGATTGAGAACTAAGGAGGCAGTGGTCTTACCCAAGTGAAGAGCCTGGGGTAGAGTGTTCAGGCAGAGGGGTATCCGGGTACACAAAGACTAAGAATTCATCATTGTTTTGGGGGCTGCTGCGGTAAGCAACAGGAAGTCAGTATGGAAGGAAGACTAGGAAATCGGTAACATTGTTTATTCACTGGACAAATGACTGAGTACACATTGGAGGCTGTTTGTCCTTATTAGGTGATGTTATTCTTTGCAAAAGGGTGATGGAGAATCCAGTAAGGAGGCCTGGAAACCAAAGGGCAAATTTATCACCTTTTTAGACGCGCCCACTAGTCACCAGAGGACGTGTCCCAGCAGGTGATTGTTGTTCAATCAGCCAACAACTGGGTTTGGAGGAGAAAGCCAAAGCATCCCCAGGGGGGTCGACTGCTTCCCTAAGGCTTGTCAGCGGGTTGACAAAGCACAAGCATTGCTTCTAGAGCAAATACTGAGCGTGGTTTTCAGAGAAAAGGTTTATCTTTGGGGTATAATTATTTGGCCCACTTAATAGACGTCTTGAAAAATACGACTCTCTCTTCTTTTTAGCAGAGCTTGAACAAAAGGAAACTTAAAATCAATTAGAGGGAAAGAGAAAACCTATTTCTGTCCTTTTGGAGACAAAAGCTGTAACACAATTGGTTAAAATTCAAGGGGAATCAGATCCTCCTGGGCGGTGGGGGAAATACTGCTGCAGGACCGCGGAGCCCTGGCTTCAAACGCAGGCTCCTGCTGCCATCTTGTGGCGAGAAGGCGCCCTCCGCCTCAGAACTAGCTGCACATTCCAAGCTGTTGTGCTTCTCATGGCTCCATCCGCAAGATGCTTTAAACAAATGCGAGCCAGAGAATCCACTAGGATATTTAACACTGGCCTGCCAGAAATTAATTTCTCTACTGACAGCATTGCCTTCTCCATCCTCCTCCTTTTGGAAAAGTCAAAATTTCATCCTTTCAGCGGTCTAACTGGGAGCCAGCCCAGGTTTGATGGAACCACGATTTGACCTTTTAAAGCATGTTGGAGGGTGATAATATGGACCATTAGCCTTATTCTTCTCCTAAAGGAAGGTTCTGGTTTTTCTAGTGGAGGAACCTTTTACAATCTGGATGGAGGAAATGCTGAGATGCTCTGTAACATCAGGGAAGAATATTGCCATCTTGCTCCTCACCAGGCCTCCATTTCATCGTCCCCCCCCATATTTGAAAGGTTTTTTATGATCCAACAAATCCGTTTTTTTTTAAATGCAATTAATTTATTGTTTATTTGGTATTCATCAAAGAGACTGCTGAGTGTCAATTTTGGTTTCTGGAAACTGAGAAATGACAAACACAGCCAGCCTGGGTTAATATCATTCTAGCCCAAAGCAAAGAAGTTGGATGTTTTGGCAGCTTGTGCAGTCTTATTGTGGATAAACAGGCAGTGTCTGTTAGGTTTGGAAATACTGAACAGAGGCTACGGGCTCCCACTCCCATATTTGAAGAGGCAACTTGGAGTCCCTGACCTAGATAGGCTGACTCCAGGTGACTGCAGGGTAAAAGCCTGACATATACTCTGCTCGCAGCAGCAGTCCTTTCAAAGCATGGCCAGTGCGGAGCTGTGAGGCTAGTAAACATCCGTGTGACAAGCCATCTGTTTGTTTAACATTTGGACACTAACACGAACCTGAACTTACCGACCTCTTCAGACCAGCCGATGGCTCCACGGATCTCTGGCATGGTCTGGTTCTTTATCCTTTTTCAAGGAGAGCCTGGGCAGACTGCTTTTTCCCCTTCTTTTTTCTTTCTTTTTTTAAAAGCTGACAGAAGAAAATAATCCATGGAATTAAAGCTGGCTTATGCTGGGCTGTCACCATCCCTGTGACAGATGATGGTATATGAGAAAGACTTAGGAATGAGCAGGCGGAAAAGAAACACATTTTCTCCAGTCATGAAGGGCGGGATCAGAGGGAGAGGCTGTGAAGGTTCCTCCCCAAATCCTGCTTGAGGCTGGGCACGTTGAGAGAGAAATACAGGAAGATGTGATTTTAGACCTAAGCCTGGCAGTTTACTGTTGGCTTTGGGGCGGATGCTGAAGCTAGTGGGACTGATGCTGCTCAGAATTGGAGGGGTGGACCCCTCCACCGCCACAGACAATTTGATAAGTCTTCCACTAATTCTCTAAATATCTTTATCACCATCAGGATCACTCCTGCGTCTTTCTTGTCCCCTTCTCTAATACCCAGATAATTCCAAACATGTTATTTGGGAAGGATACAAGTTAAGCCCTCAGTACAAATATGGCAGATAGAATACACCTGACACAGAGTAGGTGGTCAGGAATTATTTAACTTAGTAAATAAATTAAAGAATACGTGCATGAATAAGTGATGAGACAAATAATTAACTAAATAAGTAAGGCAAGGGAACTAAGATTTATCGAACGCCTGATCAGGCCTCTTTTGTTCAACCCAAGTTATCTCAATACAAATGGGGCTATTCTAAGAATCCCCTTAGAGACATAGAATCAGAAGAGAAGGCTTAGGAACTAAGAGGAAGCTGTGTCCTCTCAAGGTCTTTCTCTTTCTCTGCGTGTCTGCTTTGTCTGCCTCTTTCTATAGCTGTCTTTCTCAGTTTCCAGTCTACTCATTTCCTGCCTGTTCATAAATTATGCCTGCCTATGACTTTAGCTTGCCATTGCACTAAAGCGGCCATTAACTTCCTTTTACTTTTTCTTTGTTATTAACTATCTCAGCCTCTCCTTTTTTCTAAATTTATAATACCAAAGAGAAGAATTTGATTGGCTCAGCTTGCTGATTTGTTTATTTGATTTTGACCCAGGCCAACCTGTCATGGTAGCTGACTGGTCTGTGGATTGCCTGCTTTTGGCTCAGGTGACTACCCTGGTTTAGTCACTGTGGATGAGTGGGAGACGGGATCTCAGATCACAGGAATGGCAATTAGACAGGCTAAATAGCATTAGCGGGGACTACTGAGGGAGTTTTCCTTTGGAGGGTGTGTGGGTGGATGGGTAATGTAGTCATGTCTGGCAACCTTGGTAAAAAGTATTCTCTCATGTATTCTCTTACATAATCCTTACAATGATATTGTGAGGGTAGCAGCCTTGTCTTTGTTTTGTAGATGAGGAAACCAGGGCTCAGCTATTTGAAGAAACATGCTTCAGACTACAAGGCCATTGAATGACAGGTCCTGGATTTGATTTAAAGCTCAAGCTCTATCCCTAATTCTTCCTCCAAACTAGAGGGAGTGGAATATAAATAATATCTGCAAAAATGCTTTTGGGTCTGACCTGGTCCAGGAGGTTAAGAGTCTGAGAACTCCTCTGAGGATTATTATTTGAGTACAGTTTCAAGGTGACTGACATCAACTCCCAAGTCCAACATGTAGGGTGACCTTGGGAAGGACTCCATATAGTCCTTTGTTGACTTTACAGCTGACAAGTAGAAAAAGGTCAGGAAAGGAGAGTGGATCTTCTGGTCACAGATCTTTAGGGATCATTTGGTCAGAGGCGTTTGAACCAGGGCAACTCCATCTTAAGTAGAAGCTGGTTAAAATGAGGCTGAAACCTACTGGGCTGGATTCCCAGATAGGCATTCTTAAGTCACAGGATGAGATAGGAGGTCAGCACAAGATACAGGTCATAAAGACCTTGCTGATAAAACAGCTTGCAGTAAAGAGGCCAGTCAAAATCCACCAAAACCAAGAGTGACCTCTGGTCGCCCTCACTGCTACACTCCCACCAGTGCCTTGACAGTTTATAAACGCCATGGCAACATCAGGAAGTTACCCTATGAGGTTTAAGAGGAAGCATGAATAATCCACCCCTTGTTCAGCATATCATCAAGAAATAACCATAAAAATGGGCAACCAGCAGCCCTTGGGGGCTGCTCTGTTTGCGGAGTGGCCATTCTTTTATTCCTTTACTTTCCTATATTTGCTTTCACTTTACATACTTGCTCTGAATTCTTTCTTACACAAGATCCAAGAACCCTCTCTTGGGGTCTGGATTGGGACCCCTTTCTGGTAACAATTTGAGCTTAGTAGCATTCTGTGCCAAGGATGGTCATATGGCATGTGTTCAGTGGGACTAACAAGGCTGGAAAGAATTGAATGTGTTCATCAGATTTAAGCTCAGGAGGTCAGTGACCCAATGATTGTTGGAACAAGAATTGACGAGGTGGCAGGTAGTATATGGTGGGGGAGGAAAGAGGCCTAGAATAACATCAAGATATGTTCTTTTCTTATACTCCCCTTGTATATCCCTCACATTTTATCTCAAGTGCTTTAATTGCCATAATTGTTCAAAAATGCATCTTTATGTACCTCTCATGGTAAGCAATTTATGCTTCCCATCCTTTGGTTGCATTGCTTCATTTATCACTAGATCCTGCTGATTACAATCATTTTCAATGTCCGTAAAACAGCCTGACTTTATTTTTCCTAATTTGCTTTCTGTGTCTGGTTTAGAAGGATGGCTCAATATATTGTAGATATTTAAACAAAAATGCTGACTCTTGTGTTTCTATAGCCTGCAGAAGTGCCTGGCATGAGTGCTCAACAAGTGTTTGTTGAATGAATGAATACAATAAGTCTTTGGCCTAAAAACATAACATTCATGGCCAAAAATAAGACTTTGTGTTATTTTAAGATCATTATCCTTGCAACATTCCCGACTGGATTAAAAAAAAAGTCAATTCCGTTTCTTTTTTAGGGTAAGCATGAGCACAGCAGGAAGAGAAATGTATCTTGATTTGCAATGTGCTGTCTTCACTGATGAGAGTTCAAGTTTTACCAATGTTGGAATTACTGAAGTTTTAGAAAGGGAGCTTTCAGAAGCATATATCTCAATTTGAAAGACTGAAGATTTCTAGTATCATACAGGGTAATTTCATAGCATTTTAGAATGGATCAAATAAGATTAAAATGAGGGCTTTGTAATCTAGAAGTCGCTAAGCAAATGTAAGGTATTAACAATATCAATGATAATGAAAACTTCGAGTAGGGAGATTTTGGGGGTATGTAGGACTTTGTGTCCCTCCAGTTAAAATATAGAGAGCTATAGTTTTATTCTGTCTACACTACATTGGCCTTTAACAGTGTTCTAGTTATCCTTGTGGTCACTACATAATGTTGCCCACATGCCAACCACTAGTAACTTATATAATTCCCCCAATAACCCTATGAATTAGATGTATACATAGTTACAGAAACACGTGAAGAGATTAGTTAACTTTACTAAGGTTGCAAATGGCATGTTCTATTGCCTCTCCAATGCTAGGCAACCATCTAGGTGATGACACTATCTGAATACGCTCTGTAGTTAAGCCTTTAAAAATCTCCTTTTTCAATCCAAGGAGGTCCCAGCTGCAATCATTGCAATTTAGAGGCTGCAAAGTTCCCCTCGTCACTTTCAGAGCTCTCAGGGATACCTCAGTCATTTGGAAGCTTTGAAAATGTTTTTACGAACTGCCATCCTCTTTACCTACCGCCTGATATGTGTTCCCAGGTGGGCACTGTGCTCTTCTCCTTCTGAAAACACCAAATAAATCCTTTGAATCACTTCCTGAAATGATAGGTCTCTTTATCAGAATAAGCAAGAGCCCCCTGGCCCTATTAGAAAACGGCTTTTCCAAAAGTGCGAGCTGATATATAGCTGCTCGGGAGAATGGCCCACACTGATTAAGAAGAGCGAGTCCATTGTCACTCATGGAGGTGGCACTGAGTGGCAGTCCCCACAAGCTGCCTCTCTCACTCTGAAAAACAATCTTCCTGATATATAGGGATGCCTCATCTGGGATCTATTTTCAGGTGTCTGAAGTGACCCAGGTATGTGTCTTTCTTTTTGGCACTGTATTTTTTTCATTCAGTATTTCTGTACTGAAAAAGAGTGAAAATGTCAGGACCTTGCACAGATTGTACTGACTCGATCCTTGGAAGGCAACAGCATGCTCTCTTCCACATCATTACTTTTTATTACACTCTCTGCCACATCTCTGCAAAGGAGGGAGACGGGAGGCACCATGCATGACTTGTTCCCTGACTGAATGAGTCTGTGGCCTGGCCCTGCTTGATCACGTCCGGTGTGTTCATCATCCTCTCAAACACCTGAGCAGGTTCAGAGATGGATTTTCTCTCCATGGAGTAGCAGCCTTGGGGGTGGCTCACAGTCCTCTAAGAGCCGGATTGCAATTAATCATGCAAATGAGGGGGAGCAAGAGCTTGGATTAATGGAAACCCATTTCAGGGTTCTTCTTCACTACTGATTTCTTTCTTTTTTCTTCTTTTTCTTTCTTTCTTTTCTTTCTTTTTTTGGGGGGGGGGGCACAGTTTCACTCTGTTGCCCAGACTGGAATGCAGTGGTGTGATCTCAGCTCACTGCAACCTCTGCCTCCTGAGTTCAAGTGATTCTCCTGCCTCAGCCTCTGGAATAGCTGGGATTATAGGCGAGCACCACCACACTCGGCTAATTTTTATATTTTTGGTAGAGATAGTTTCACCATGTTGGCCAGGCTGGTCTCGAACTCCTCACTTCAGGTGATCCGCCCCCCCTTGGCCTCCCAAAGTGCTGGAATTACAGGTGTGCTCCACCACGCCCGGCTAATTTTTGTATTTTTAGTAGAGATGGGGTTTCACCATGTTGGGCCAGGCTGGCCTTGAACTCCTGATCTCAAGTGATCCACCCTCTTTGGCTTCTCAAAGTGCTGGGATTACAGACATGAGCCCCGCACCTGGCTGACTACTGATTTTTCACCAGAGGAATTAACGAGGAGCAAAACAGTGATTTGAGCTTTTATCTGCTTTCCAACTCACTCCTTAAAAATGCAAATGAAGTCACAGGTCTGAGAGGGAAGTAGAAGGAACAGTGGAGAAGAGCAAAGGGGTTCGGGGTCACTGAGAGATACAGGTTCTGGTCAACCCCTGCAGACAGGTTGTGGCATGCCCTTCAGTGAGCCGCCTGANAGGTTCTGGTCAACCCCTGCAGACAGGTTGTGGCATGCCCTTCAGTGAGCCGCCTGATTCATTCCTCAGTCTCTCTTCTGTGAAATGGAGCTAAAGTTACTGATAAATTGGTTTCTAATAACCACTTATGGTGGATGAAAGGTTCTGAGAAGAGGTACAATATTCTGGTCAAATATGAGTCTCAAAGTTGTCAGAGTATAATCTAAAAAGATAATTTGATTTAAAAGTAGCAACAGAAAGAGAAAAAGTGGCCTAGGATTTCTGGAATGAAAACGGAGCCAAGAGAAAGGAACAGTTTAGGAAGTTACTTGATTACGGTGGTTTTATTATTTTGTTAAGATTGTACTGACTCATTGGCCAATCATCCCCTAGGGAGTGTGTTTGAAATTTATGGGACCATTTTGGTTATTACAATGATGAGAAAGCTCTTGGTGGATTAGAACAGAGATGCTAGAAACCCTTTGATGTGTGAGACAGGATGTGTGTCCCCTCTAAAACTCATGTTGAAATATGATTCCCAGTGTTGGAGGTGGGGCCTCATGGGAAGTGCTTGGGTCAAGGAGCCAGATCCCTTATGAATGGCTTGGTGCCCACTCCATGATGATGAATGGATTCTTGCTGTGGTACTTCATGTGAGAGCTGGTTGTTTAAAAGAGCCTGGCACCTCCTTACTCTGTCTTGCTCCCTCTGTTGCCATGTGATACGCTGGCTCCCTTTCACCTTCGGCCATGATTGTAAGCCTCCTAAGCCCTCACCAGAAGCACATACCGGCACTATGCTTTGTGTGCAGCCTGCAGAGCCAAATACATCTCTTTTATTTATTTATTTATTTATTTATTTATTTAATTTATTTATTTTTTAATTTTGGAGACGGAGTTTCACTCTTGTCACCCAGCTGGAGTGCAATGGTGCGATCTCGGCTCTCTGCAACCTCTGCCTCCTGGGTTCAAGTGATTCTCCTGCCTCAGCCTCCCAAGTAGCTGGGATTATAGGTGTGCACCACCACACCCAACTAATTTTTGTATGATTAGTTTCACCATATTGGCCAGGCTGCTCTCAGACTCCTGACCTCAGCTGATCCACCTGCCTTGGGCTCTCAAAGTACTGGGATTATAGGCGTGAGCCACTGCACCTGGCCAAGTGTCTTTTCTTTATAAATTACCCAGCCTCAGGTATTCCTTTATTCCTCAGCAATGCAAATGGACTAACACAATCTGCACCTAGGCATTTATTAAATGGAAAAACGTATTTACCATTATCTAGGCCTGGGAATGAACTATGTTTTATATCAGCACAATACATTTTAACATAGTACTCTGAATTTTCTAAGAACGCAACCACTGCATACATTGAGAGAACATTACCTTTATCTTACTCAGAACATCATCAGGATTTGTTCATTTCAGAAAATTGCATCACCAATAGCAACACCACTCCTGGTGTGTTAGTTGCTAATATTACAGAGTTGTGGGTCATCTGGATCGTAACCTTGGGATTCTGCATAGAGGCACGAGCTTATGCTTATTTCATTTAATCTCCCTGTGTTATCACCTCCAGCTCTTACTTTCTGAATTGCAAATGATTTTATTATAAATTACTTTTCTTTTTATTTCTCCTTCATATTATAGTTAAGCCATTTTTATTGATTCTTAAAAACATGAGGTTTTATTACCTCTAAATTTCATTTCAGGGTAATGTAAGTATATGAAGTCTCCATTCTTTTTCTTTCTTTCTTTTTTTTTTTTTTTTTTTGAGACGAAGTCTCATTCTGTCACCCAGGCTGGAGTGCAGTGGTGCAATCTCAGCTCACTGCAACCTCCGCCTCCCGAGTTCAACAGATTCTCCTGCCTCAGGCCTCAGCCTCCCAAGTAGCTGGAACTACAGGCGCCCGCCACCTCACCCGGCTAATTTTTTGTATTTTTAGTAGAGATGAGGTTTCATCGTGTTAGCTAGGATGATCTTGATCTCCTGACCTCGTGATCTGCCCACCTCGGCCTCCCAAAGTGCTGGGATTACGGGTGTGAGCCACCGCACCCGGCCGAAGTCTCCTTTCTTGGTGTTCAGTTGTGCTTAGTAGTGGTCTTCCTCATTTACTAAGATTTTTCTCCCTTCAGTGATCCTTATTCTTTTCCTATAATCTGGCTTCCACCCATTCTCAGATCCATTTAGAGAATCATGTCTGCATGTACATGTATTTAAAGCCCACTGAATGACTTGGGTTCAAGTTTTCTCTGTGTCTCTTGTAAACAGATGATGCAGACAGAAAACAGAGGCCATATTGCTCAGATCCATATCCCGGGATGGAACTGTATGGATAGAAGAACCATACCCTAGGATGTCTGAGCCCAAGCCCCAGCCCAGCTATTATAGGAACATCTATTACAATAGTCTCTATTAGCCCCACTGAACAAATGGGGACAGTGAGGCTCTGACAAGCAAATCATGGTAGAACTGAGATTGAACCCTATTCTGTCTGAAGCCAAAGTTTGCTATATTCTCTCTACCACAACCCACACCCTCCCACATGAAGGCAATGCATGCATAGTGCTTCATACAGCAGTGACTTAATGATAAGAGCAGCTGAAACAATAACATATACCTGCAGGCATGTATTTTTAGATTTTTGAAATGAACTTGAAAACTACCAGCATATTTGATCCTTCCTATAACTTAGAGAAGGCCAAACAAGTATCAACACTCACACTAGAGAGAGGAAAGAGGCATTTTAGAATTATGGAAGTGAGCACTCAGTGGTAGATTCACAGCTGGAACCCAAGCCTCTGAATTGACTCTAATCTATGCTCTTTCCATTACGTTGTGCTGATGATTCATTATAGATATGTGAGAATATTTCATGAGAAATAATAGCTAACAGGCACTGAACATACACTAAATGTGCTGTAAAATTCTTTTTTCTTTTTTCTTTTTTCTTTTTTTTTTTGAGACAGGGCCTCACTCTGTCTCCTAGGCTGGAGTGCACTGGTGCAAATATGGCTCACTGCAGCCCTGACCTCCTGGACTCAAGCAATCCTCCCACCTCAGCCTCCTGAGTAACTGGGATGATAGGTATGTGGTACCGCACCTGGCTATTTTTAAAAATTTTTGTAGAAACAGGGTCTTGCCATGTTGCCTGGGGGTGGTTTTGGGACTGCTGGGCTCAAGCAATCCCCCGTCTCAGCTTCTGAAAGTGCTGGGATTACAGGCATGAGCCACTGTGCCCAGCCTAAATTCTTTGCATTTACCATCTGATTTAACCCTGTGAGGTTGGAACATCATCTTGTAGGTGAGGTAACAGATAAGAGCAAATGGTATGTGGTTCTTAATGGTATTCAGTTTGTCACCATCAATGTGTGAACAGACAGAATACTGAAATCCCTGCCTTTTTGCACTAATTAGCACTGAACAAGTTTCTAGCTGTGACTGGTTAGAAGCCCACCCCCGACCCACCTACCTTACATGGTGAGATTAGAATCATGATGGGGAAGGGTTGAAATTGTCAGAGGTATATAGAATATCATTTTGATGTGAGGTATTCAAGAAAAATGATAAAGGGTTGCAGAGGATAAGGAAAATAAAGTTTTTCCCAGAGCTAACTAGAGTCAGAAAAATCTGTTTTCAATAGTTTGACAAAAACCACAAGCTACCAAAGCCTCAGGTGGATTCCACAGAGCATTTGATTCGGGGCCCTAAAAGTCATATGACATCTTTAAACTTAACTCTCTGATTCTCTGAAAAAAAATATATATATTTTGATAGAGGAGAGAAAATGGTTTCTAGTGTAAAAAGGGCAGACCTTGGTCTCCAGCTAAAAGACCTTGCAACTCAGTAGCTGAGAGCTCAATAGCTGAGTGCACTCGCTATTTAACCTCACTGGACCTTAATTTGGCCATCTGTGAAATGGGATGGATAAAATTGAACTACCAAAGTATTTTGATGATAATGAGCTTCAATCAGAGCTTGGAAATGCGGGGTTACCAGTCCCTCTCCAGGGAGCAGAGCTCAGAAAGGCTAACGTAGGGGCTCAGCGCTGATAATTTTCAGATAGAGCTGGTGGGTGATCATTTCCTTCTACTTGGTCTGTTTTCTAATTGGAAAAAGATGACAGAGAATAGAAAAGCTGTGGCGTGAGCCCAAAGGTTCTGCAACGTGGATAGAAATCTGCTTGGTTATATGCTTGTGGAGTGCTCGGTTTCAACTCCCAGTGCCCTTACTCTTAAATTACAGCTACTGAAGCACATCTTAAATTGGCTCCCCCAGAGACAGCAGCAGTTGCTGGGCTGCATAGCATGACTTCACATATCAACAACAGCAATCCCAGGACCAGCGGGGACCCTTCTCCAGCTCCTTGGAGAATGTCATTTTGATTTAGATTCCAAATGTCACTTAAAGTCTACATTTCTTGTTGATATTTCTTCAATGAGTATTTCTTTTTCTATATTTTGTGTATTCTTACCCTAATGTGATCATCATTGTATTTCCAGTTCAGTAGAACTTGTGGTCATTTGAACATCCCACATGAAGTAATGAAATAATGGAAACAATTTAGATGACCACTAATATAATGAATGTTTATATACAGAATGTACACATGTATGTCCTTCAGTAACAGTTATGGCCCCAAGTGTAATGCCTGGATAATAAAATGAGTCAGTGCAGTAGCTCCATCATTCTTAGCTGGAGTCAAGAAAAAGACCAAAATTAAGACAGAAACAAATGAAGAGGGATCTGCAGACTTGGCTGATCCAGATGCTTTTCTTGGTGGTCTGACTACTTCTAACTTTTGCAATAATTCCATGCCCATAAATGGTGGTCATCTGGAAAGCAAGCAACAAATGTTTTAAGAAATGAATTCTCTTGTGTGTGAAACATTCTCTGTCTGTGCAGTCCATTTGTCCCTATAACAGAGAAGTGTCTCTAGGTAGCTTGTTTCTGTTGGCTTCACTCCTCCGGTGAAGACGGTCAATGATTTGACCCCGTGCTACCAAAGCATGCCTTCATATTACAGTGTAACATCTGACCAAGGGCAATATGATTAATAATGTCCAGAGCAACCCTTCAAATTCACAGCATTTCTAGACTCACAGTTCTCCTCATGTCCTCCTGTGATCAACCATCTACTGTTGTCCAACATGACGTAATCAGTGGGGACTCTCCTGCTGCTTCCCTTTCCCTGCTCACTTTCCATCACCACAGCAGTAGCTTTAGGAAGGAAAGGCTTCTGGCCAAAGTCAGGGCTCTGCGCTGTGGGGACCTTTATCACTCCTCGTCCCTGTTGTAAGGCATGGGTCTGTGTTTACCCTCCCTCAGCAGCCACCATCCTGATCCCAAAAGGCTGAGTAGGTCCCAGGATTAGTACAAGCATGGCTTTCTCTTTTTCTTTCTTTCTTTTTGCTAAAATTGAGCTTAGTAGGCTAAGGACTGCAGTCCCAGGATGTGGTCTAGTTGAGAAGGGGGACCAGAGAAGTCTAACTAAAGCTTGGTCAAGGAGGGTTTCCGTGTCCATGCAAATTCTCACATATTTTTTGCGTTTAGGTTTTGGGGAAAGAGGAGCAACAGACCACTTATAAACCCTTTGGGGAAAATAAAATTTTATGATTTCTTGGTCTTTTTCAGATACTCTTCTCCATGTTGGATGCAGTTTTCACTGCTTAGAGAAATGGGTGGCCACTCTTAGATGTTTCCAAATGTAGGGAGGGGACTAGAATTCTGGTCACAAGAAGCAGATTAGAGTTTCACTAATAATACTGATACCATTCTGTGTGATTTCAGACGCAAGTCATATTAACTTTTGAGCCGCAGAATCTCACCTATATAATGAGGATAGCACTTGCCTTAGTCCACTAGGGCTGCTATAACAAAATACCATAAACCATGCAGCTTATCAGCAACAGAAATTTAACTGTCACAGTTCCAGAGGCTAAGAATGACTCTAAGATCAAGGAGCCAGCAAATTTGATGTCGAATGAGGGCCTGTTTCTGTTTCAGAGATGGCATCTTCTCTCTGTGTCCTCACAGAGTGGAAAGGACAAACAAGCTCCCTGAGACCATTCATTACTTATTTTAAAATATATAATTGGCAAATAAAGATTATACATGTTCAAGGTGTACAGTGCGATGATTTGGTATACATACATATTGTATAATGCTCACCACAATTGAACTAACATATCCATTACCTGTAAGATGAATAAATTCTTGAGACCTATGCTGTACATTAGGTCCCAAGAATTTATTCATCTTATAATTAAAATGTATACCCTTTGATCAACATTTCCTCCAGCCCCTACCCTCTGGAAACCGCCATATTACTCTCTGGTTTTATGAGTTCAACTTTTTTTAGATTCCACGTATAAGTGAAATAACATACAGTATTTATCTTCCTGTGTCTGGCTTATTTCACAGAGCGTAATGTCCTCCAGGTTTATCCATGGTGCCAAAAATGGTAGGGTTTTCTTTATTTTTAATGGCTGAATGATACTCTATTTTATATATAGGCATATATACAGCACACTGTATTTTTAAAAAAGACCATTCATCTGTTGATAGACAGTTGGTTTGATTTCACATTTTGGCTATTGTGAATAATGCTGTAATAAACATGAGAGTGCTGATATCTCTTTGAAGTGCTGATTTCATTTCCTTTGAATATATACCGAGAAGTGGAATTGCTGGATCATATGATAGTGCTATTTTTAATTTTTTTGAGGAAATTCCATACTGTTTTTCATAATGGCTATGCCAGTCTATGCTCCACCAACAGTCTGCAAGGGTTTTCTTTTCTCCACACCTTCCATAACACTTGCTATCTCATGTATTTTTGATACCAGCCACCCTAACAGGTGTGAGAAGATACCTCATTGTGGTTTTGATTTATATTTCTCATGATAAGTGATGTTGAGCACCTTTTCATATGTCTGTTGGCCATTCATATGTCTTCTTTGAAAAAATATCTATTCATGTCCTTTGTCCATTTTTAATTGGGTTATTTATTTGTTCTTTTCCCTTTGAGTTGCATGAATTCCTTATATATTTTGCATTTTAACCCCTTATCATATATATGCAAATATTTTCTCCCATTCTGTGGATTGTCTTTTTATTTTGTAGATTGTTTTCTTTGCTACGCAAAAACTTTCTGGATTAATGTAGTCCCACTTGTTTGTTTTTGCTTTTACCGCCTGTGCTTTTGGTGTCATAGCCAAAAAATCATTGCTAAGGCCAGTGTCAGCTTATCTCATTCATGAGGGCTCCACCCTCATGACCTAATTACCTTCCCCAAAACTTCACCTCCTAATACCATAACCTTGGATGCTCACATTTCAGCATATTAATTTTTGGGAGCATGGGACACAAACATTCAGACCATAATAACACCATAATAGGAGTGAGCAAACTATGGTCAGTGAGCCAAATCCAGACTGCCGCCTGGTTTTGCACGGCCTGTGAACTAAGAACGCTTTTTAAAATGGCTTAAATGGCTGAAAAAAGAGTTAGAAGATTTTGTGGCACACAAAAGTAACATGAAATTAAATTTTGGTGTCCACACAGAACTTTTTATTGGAATCCAGACACACCCACTCACTCATTCTTTTGCATATTGTGTGTGGCTGATTTCACGCTACAAAGCTAGAGTTGAGAGGTTAAAACAAAGACTGAAAGGAACACAAGCCTAAAATACTTATTATTTAACCCTTTCTTAAAAAATGTTCTGATCCCTTCACCATACCTTTTTTACCTAATTTTAAAAAATTGCAAGGATAAAAGTTCACAAAGTCTGTGACAGAAATTTTCATGCTGCAGAACATTACAATGTTGGGAAATTACTGTTATTGTTATTTTTCTATTGAAGTCATGTTTATGGGAGCCTTAATATCCAACAGCAGGGCTAACTTATTCCTAAACAGTTTGAATTTGCAGACATTTCATTGACCGGATGGATGCACTGTTAGTTGAAAGATGAAAGAGAAAAGGACTGCTGTTATTAATATGACTTCAGGGAAAGTTGTTTCTTTCTTTTCATCAAAAATATAGCCAAGTCCTAGCCTGGGGAATGCATTTGTAACAGCATGTATATAGGCAGGAAACTACAAATAATAAGCCATGTTGATTTAGAAAAGCATAAGAAAACATCTGCTCTTTGGCTGATATTTGTCCAAATGTAACATCCTAGCTTAAAATGCATTGAAAACGAAGTCACTGAACAACTATTCATATAATATCTACTATGTATAGAGTAATGAGCTGTGGAAAGAACTATGCAACTGGCAGGTCTTATCTTAGGCAACCTTCCTTTCCTTGGGCCACATCTTGACCTTCCTATATCCCTACTCATGAATAATATGCAGACCTGCACTTCCAGGCAAAAGCCCAATTCTGGACCTGACCTTTCTTGGTTTCTACTCCATCATGTTGGTTTAGTTGGACGATAGATCATAGTAGTGGATAAATCTCAAAAGTTGGGTTGAATTCATTTGTAAAGTTACTTGAGTGGCAGTATAAAATGTTTGCACTTAATTCCAAAGACAGTGAGCTGTTTTAAAGTTTTATAGCTGGGGGTGGACACAAAGATTGGGGTGTGTTTTGGGATGATTAGTTTGGTAGCTGTGAGTAGGATGGATTAGAGTGGGTGAAGACAGAGATCAATGGGGTCGTTTTCCCAGTAGGCTAGGGGAAAAGTAATGAGGTTCTGAGCTAGTGTGGAGGCAGAGAGGGTGAGAAGGAGGGAACAGATATAAGAATTAGAACAGAAGCAATTGACTGGATGTGGGAGTTGAAGAAGAATAGTTTTGAGCTCAATATGCCATTAATGGAAGCAGGGAAGTTAAGGGGAGGAGCTGGTTTGGGATGGAGATAATGAGTTTGGAGTGAAAGCATCAGCAGGACATGCAGGCTGAGCAGTGAAAACAGAGAATGGAAATGCATTTTTTTTTCTTTTTTATAGAGCTCAGGAGATAGAGGTAGAATATGGGAGAGGAGAAGCAGTTCTACTCTGACACAGAATAGGGGTCTGCACAGAGTTCAGATGCCAAAAGCAAGAAAGGAAGAAAGAGGGTGGGAACATCTACATAGCCAGAGAAAGATTTCAGAATTTCATCTTTAAGAACTTCGATGAGCAAGGGGAAGAACAAGAGAATGGTATTGGTGCTGGTCAGAATGAGAAATAAAGGAGGAGAGGATGGCCTGAGAGTGGCAGTAAAAACCCCACTGCCAAACAAGATAGCTCAGCAAAGGGAGGTGCATAGCTAAAATACAGATGCAGGAAAAAAAGCCAATTTGTAGTAAATATTGCAATAACAATTTTATTACCTGCTAGCTTATCAGTGTTCCAGAGAGAAGTAAATAATGTTCTCCCAATGTGTTCTATAAAGCTTCTTCCTTCCATTTCCCCACTCCAGAGACAATTTGGCTTTTCCTAAATCTGATTCGACTTAAATCCCCCGTTGATTCAGTTATGTCTTTGTTTTATCACATATGTTTTCTAGCTGCCAAAAACTGGGCAAGGAAATTTTCTAAAGGAAAATATTCTCTTTCCTCATGAAACCACCAGGTGGTTTATAGCAGGTTTCATTTTCCCCAGGTAACTTTGCCTCTTATCACTTTATTTATTTATTTATTTTAATTTTTTTTTTTTTAGTTCAAAATCTGTTTTGGAAATAAAAATATTTCAGTGATTTCTTTGGACATATTTCTCTCTTCATGCTTGTTTTTTTTTTTTTTTTTCTTTCCCTATTTTTGAGGAATAATTGGGGTTTCTGAGTCTGTAAAGAATTAGAAGACTTCTTTAGTATTGCTACTTACCATAGTTTTATTCAGCAAGCCTGCTCATTTGCTTGGACAGAAAACTAGTGGTGTTTTGTTCTTAATAGATGGAACAGTAGAAATTGATGAGCTTCCTGGCTAATACATCAGATCATGTTTTCCATAATTGAAGTCCTTTTTCAGTGATTTTCACTATGACTCTAGTTTGGGTTTTCAGTGATAAAATTCCAAACAGCAAAACCTAAAATCATCTACCTATCCATCACCCATTTGCATGCACGTGGTGTATTAGGATACACACACACACATACACAGTGTATGTGCACATACATGCATGCGTACACCACTGGAAAAATATATGCAAACCCAGCCAGATAAGCTTTCTCCTAGCATTCCTATAACTGATACATAGTGCCTTAGAGAAAATTCACATGCCAAGGTTTTTGCTCATCTTTACCTTGAAAATGAGTCCATGCGAAATAAAGATCATCTCAGAAGAAGCAATCGAGAAGTTAATAAACTATATCCTAGGCTGTTGCCATTTAATCATGGAAATAGTATTTTTTCCATCTCTAAATAATACCAAAATATTAAAAATGCTGTTTGGACAATGACTTTCTTCTAGTTTGTAATGTCCAGCACAATCCTTTATTACTTACAAGCCAAATCTGGGCTGCTCAAGCTGTGGGCTGCACTGGGGCATGAAGAGGCTTGGCAGAGACCCGAATGTGTGTTCAGCTATCAAGTTTGTCTGTGATCTGGAAAACAGTCACAGCAAATGGCATTTTACTTACGGAGTCCCTGAGAGTCATCTTAGCAGGGTTGAGAAGGAAATCATGTGAGATAGCCAAGTAAGAGGGACAAGAAGAGACCCAGATAAGGGACAAAGTCTGCAAGTGGACCAGAAAGAACAGTTGAATATCACAGAGAGGAACAGGGCAGGTTACTCTGGCAGGGTGTTATGTTATTGAGAACAGGACCAACCTCTTTTCTGGCCTCGCCCCCATCTCCCTTCATGCTTTTCCCCACACGTTTGAAACCATTGAGATGTGCCCTAGAAATTGCAGTTACAAAGCAGGGGATAGACTTGGAAGAAGTGGACCTTCCACACAGGATCCAGGGAGGTAGATGTTGAGACTAAGCTACTGGGTCTGGTTTAATAAGCTTAGGGACAGATGCAGTCTTGGTCCGATGCAGGGTGTGGAGTTAGCAGATGGTGTCAAGAATGGCATGCATGTTAGGTTGTTCTAGTATTGCTATAAAGAGATATTTGAGACTGGGTAATTTATGAAGAAGAGAAGTTTAACTGGCTCATGGTTCTGCAGGCTGTGCACGCATGGCAAAAGCATCTGCGCAGCTTCTGGGGAGGCCTCAAGGAACTTTTACTCATGATGGAAGGTGAAGCAGCAGCAGGCACATGACATGGTAAAAGTGGAGCAAGAGAGAGAGCGGGGAAGGTGTTTTTTAAACAGATCTCATGTGAACTCACTCATCACCAAGGGGAGGGTGCTAAGCCATTCATGACAGATGCATCCCTGATCCAAACACCTGCCACCAGGCCCCACCTTGAATACTGAGATTTGTAGGGGACATATATCCAAACCACATTATGTGGGAAGGGAAGAGTCCGTGTTCAGAGTGGCACACAAGTGTGGCCATAGGGCTGGGGTCAGAACTAGAAAACCATAGAGGGAGGTGAAGCAGCATGCCTGTGGCCTACAGAGTCTGGTTAGACCACAGGAGTGGCCAGATAATTCTGTCTTCCTCTTTCTTACTGCAGGGCCAAGTCTCTTTGATGACTGTGACCTCATTTAGGGCTTTACCCATAGTTTTGGTCCACAGTGGTCTTGTGAGAGGGAGTTTAAAGCCCCTTTGGCAGAAATCATTTTTCCTGATTGGAATCCTCACTTAAAACAGATCCCCTCCATTTGTATGGTGCAGGACCTTTCGTATGTAACACCATGAGAGGGCTTCAGGCAACAGCTGCTGATGACACAATGCTTTATGACTTCGAGTCCGACAATGCGAGTTCATGGGAAGTATTTAGAGACCACACAAGCCAGAATGTAATCAGTGACTAGGGCTTCCCATCAACAGACAAATCCATAAATATTTATTCTTGGCAGAATTGCTTTGGATGGCTGCTCACCTTCTTTCCAAAATGCTTCCTTTTCTCAGCTTGTTTAATTACATTAGGAAGAAAGTCTCTCTTTTTTTCCTTCAGCGGCTGCTAAATCTCTCTTTCATTGGGGAAATTATGGTCCAGGCAGAGCAGGATTTTGCGTGGATCAGCCAGAGGGCTCCCCTCTGGTTTCCACTTATGTAGGGATGTGAAAACACCACAGGAATAAATCAGAAATGTCCTAAGTTCCTCTTTTATTCAGTACTCCACGTGTGACTTCTTATAAAGCAGGCAAAATATAAATCAGGCCTTCTTTTTTTCCCAAAGCAGACAACAATTTCAAATGCAAAGCAAAAGGCATCTTTGATAGCACTGACCATTCTTTGATGCAACATACACATGCAAATTGGAAAATATATTGGACATATTATAACCTAGGTTTTTATTCCACTTCCTCCTATATCTTGTTCCCTGGCAGCCATCAATATAGAATCAGGGAAAGTGGGACAGAAAATTCTACCTTGAGAAGGAGAAGCACATAATGTAAAGTTCTGTTTTAAAAGGAAGAGGTAGAAAAATCTTAACTCTTTTGCTTCTCAGTTGATTGTCAAAAGGAAAACGGAATGAGAGTAAGGGAAAACAGGAGTTGAGACACATTTGACATGTGATTTTTCTCTTCTAGGTAGAAAGTCTAATACCAGAGAGGTATTAGATGAAGTGAGGGAAGGCCTAAAAGAAGAGGCTATTTTATATTACTTTTCTATTAAGAGATCTGAGAAAAGACCACCTTTCATGATGGCTCCTCTCACTCTCACACCAACCTGTGATGGCTACCTTATAATAAAATCCTTTTTTTTTTTTTTTTGACAGTGAATTTCACTCTTGTTGCCCAGGCTGGAGTTCAATGGCATGATCTCCACTCACTGCAACCTCCCAGGTTCAAGTGATTCTCCAGCCTCAGCCTCCCGAGTAGCTGGTTTACAGGTGCCTACCACCACGCCTGGCTAATTTTTGTATTTTTAGTAGAGACAGGGATTCACCATGTTGGCCAGGCTGGTCTTGAACTCCTGACCTCAGGTGATCCACCCGCCTCAGCCTCCTAAAGTGCTAGGATTACAGTCATGAGCCACTGCACCTGGCCTAAAATCCTTGATATAGAGTATTTATTAAACAAGACTGCATCTCTATAAGGGTGAAAGGTATTGAGACATTCTCACATGTTCTTCAGGGACATGTGAGAAGTAGCTGATGGTGCTTGTTGGTTAACAGGAGGATGTCTCAGGGATGTGAAGTGATGGTATAGCTGATGATAATTGGGTACACAATTCTGCCTAGGGATCAACAAGATATTACAGCGAGATCTCAGAGTATACACAACACCAGCAATTGCTGAAGAGGGGCAAGTTCAATAGGAGTGATCACAGGTTACTGATCAAAGTAAGAGAAGCTGTCACAGTCTTTATCATTTGATGCCAGGAGGATGACTCACCACTGGACAGCCAGAGAGCATTATCTCAGTGATCAGGGGAGCCAGAGGAAAACACAAGGACCTATGTGTGGGAAAATGAGACCTTCTCTGCACCAGGAGGCTATGTAAGCCCTCCTTCCCCAGCCCCTCCTCACCCAGCCCCATCTGGGAGAGGAAGAAGAGGAGGGGAGAGAAATATGTGAGGGCAGGAAATTTATCTGAGTGGGAGTGGATCATTGAAATGGCACTGTTTAATTTATTGAGTTGGACTAAGTTTAACAGATAAAATTGATTGAAGTGTTCCCTCTACTATCCAATAAAGTAAGGGCTTGTGAGGAAGATCAGATTCACTCTGGGAAATAAACTCAATGTCTTCACACATTCAAATGTGTGTTTAACTTTGACCTCACTGTGTTAATCATGTTTTATGTTTTGCTTTTATATTTTATTACATAAATTTTAAATACTTTAGTATGTCTCCTAGAAAGTTATCTGGGTCAGAAAGATTGCAACAGAAAACTGGAGACCATAAACCATGGAAAAGTGAGAAAGATGACTTGAACATTAAACCTGGAAACGAAATTTAAAGCCTTACAAATATACAAGTATAATAACTTTTCTCTATGCTTAGTGAGATTGGGTGTCTAACATTTGTGAGTTGTTTTGCTGATAGGAAAATTGGTGAAGTGAGTTTAAAAATTACATAATAAATTCCTTATTTAGAACATAAAGAAGGAAGGATATTATTTATATTAATAGAAAACTTTTTTTCCTTATTTATCAAAGAAACGAATGAATACAAAATTGTAGCCGGCTGGTGTCCCTGCATATCTTAGTAAATCCCTGGTCTAAGAGTCAGCGTTTTCCCCAGGCAGCAGCAGTAGGAGCATGTAGCCACAGCAGTCAAATTGCTTTACACAGTCCCCATGGGGAGACTTTACACAGTCTCCATGGGAGCAGCCATTTTGTTTCTCATGTCCCACTGTCTTGGTCATAGGATAACTTGAATTGGACAAATGATGCAAGGTGGGGCAATTGGTTGCTTCTCTAGGAATTCTCAATCCAAGAGGAAAAAGAGAGAGCTCAGTATTATCTGCATAGTTAATACAAGCCTTGAAAAGTAAGTTACATGCAGGATCAGACGCAGAGTTTTCAGAAGATATCCTGTGGAAGTTGGTGCCTTCCATTATATGACTAGGGCTGGTGGAACCTGGGCTGGCTGCCCCTTAGCAAAATGAGAAAACTGGGAAATTTGCCATGGATGGATCCCATGGCCCCATTCTGCATTACTCCTTCCTTCAACACTTCAGTTGGCCTCTCATGTGTTGGTGGAACACAGGAAGGTTTTATCTTGGCGATGAGGAGACCATCATCTTTCTGTCACTTGCTGACCCATGGGATGTCAAACTGTCAACTTCCAGTGGGGAAAAACAACAATGTGAAGAAAGAGACCCTAGTTAAACCAAGACTGGGCAGTGAGTGCAAGTAGGCAAGCCCCTTCTTTCCACTGTCCTGTTGCTTTAATGGTCCTGGGCAGCAAGCAAGCTGGCTCAAGCTCTGTTGTTTTGTGTTCAGTCCACGGAGGCTCTCACTCTACTCATTGCTGGTACATCTGCTGTCCTTTCTTCTTAGTAACTTGTTTAGAGATTTTAAATTACAAAGAAGTGGTGGGAATAGCTTCTTTCTTGAAGTAAGGATCCTGGTGATCTAGCTGCTGCCTGGCTGCTGTTACAGGCATCTGTTGTTTATACCACCCAACCTCTTCTAGAAATAGAAGAGTGATTTTTTTTTTTTTTTTTTGAGACGGAGTCTCCCTCTGTCGCCCAGGCTGGGGTGCAGTGGCACTATCTTGGCTCACTGCAAGCTCCGCCTCCTGGGATCATGCCATTCTCCTGCCTCAGCCTCCCCAGCAGCTGGGGCTACAGGCACCCGCCACCACACCCAGCTAATTTTTTGTGTTTTTAGTAGAGACGGGGTTTCTCCGTGTTAGCCAAGATAGTCTCGATCTCCTGACCTTGTGATCCACCTGCCTCGGCCTCCCAAAGTGCTGGGATTACATGAGAGAAGAGTGATTTTTTTTTCTCCTGGGGAATCACCCTGACCTCACACTCACTTTACCTCTTTCAGGTGGAGTTGACTCCCACTCGCTTTGGTGAGACTGTGACACAGATTGGGTGAATCAGAACATTACAGTCTCCTGGATGTTGTGATTGGTTGAAGACTGGTCACATGACTCAGTCAGTGTTAGTGAGATCCAATCATCTCATAGTGCTAGGACTGCTAGAACAAATGTGTACTTTTTTTTTTTCCTTCTCTGGGACTTTTGGCAATAAGGGATAGGTTGGCCTGGACTTCTAGGGATCATCTCCTGAAGCCTGAAAGTGAGTCAATAATTTGGAAAGACAAAACTGAGAAGTAAAGAGTAACTTAGCCTTGATGATATGTTCTGAGCTCTTGCATCCTGTTATGCCTGGAAGCCCTGTGTATTAGTCCATTCTCACACTGCTAATAAAGACATATCTGAGACTGGGTAATTTATAAAGGAAAGAGGTTTAATTGACTCACAGTTCAGCGTGGCTGGGGAGGTCTCAGGAAACTTACAATCATGGTGGAAGGGGAAGCAAATACATCCTCCTTCCCATCGCAGCAACAAGGAGAAGTGCTGAGTAAAGGGGGAAAGCCCCTTATAAAATCATCAGATTTCATGAGAGCGCTCACTATCACAGGAACAGCATAAAGGTAACCAGCCCCATGATTCAATTACCTCCCACCATGTCCCTCTCACCACACATGGGGATTATGAGAACAGCAATTCAAGGTGAGATTTGGGTGGGGACACAGATCCAAACCATAACATTGACTCTACTGGATTTTAGTCATATAAATTGATAGATGTCTCTCATGCTTGAGCCACTTGGAGAGATGTTCTTTGTTTTTTTTTTTTTTTTTGGTCTCTTTGAAAGATTTCTTACTGCCATATCACCATTATTCTGTGATTTTGGTTCAGTCACTGTGGCCAGGAGAATGTGATGCTCTAAGCAACCAAGTCAGATTTTGTGACGTCTATGGGCCCCTCTAATTCAACTCTACAAAGTTTGTAAACAGATTGACTTTCAAGTTTAACAAGAATCTGTCTTAACAACACAAGGTAAGTCCATACAATCTAAAGTGGCTACACAATCTGGAGGACTCACATTTATTTAACATCTTGCAAATGCAGATGGCTGTGAATGAGATCATATTCTGATGAAGCTGTTCAGGTTTTTGTTGATACTTAGGAAATACTGAGTAAACATTTTTAACTTTTAGGGACTATAAATTCAGTATACTAATATTATTAATCACTATCTCCTGTTCCTCCTTTCTTCTATAACCTACAATGAGAAAAAAAAGGCACAGTGTCCTAGTCATACTAAATGTCCTTTTCAAAAATAACATTTTACTGGAAAGTGGGGGGCTCCTAAATTGAAGGCAATTTAAGCCGTAAAATTTCACCAGATAATGGAGTATTCTAAATTGACTATGGTGGTGAAGGGCAGCAAACTGTGTAAAAACTTACCTACAATTTCCAAGAAGATCAGAAATGTCTTGGACCTTGAAAGACTTTGAACAGATTCATTTTTTATATAAGAAGTAAAAAAAATGTTGAAAGTCATGCCTAATGAAAATCAATCTTTTTGTTCTATTATGCATTGATGAAAGAAGTTTCATGATCATTAGAGTGATTGAAGTCTGAATTCTTTTTAATGAATATTACATTCCTACCCATTAAGAGGAGGCACCGCAGCAAGCCAGACTCGAACCCAGTTTTCACTCCCTGTAGTGTTTCCATCAGGGGTTCTGGGAGTCAACCCCTCTGAGCCTGCCTGCTGTGGAAGGAGGGTGCTTCACTAGTAAAATGTAATGTCGGGCAAAATAAAAGCAAGAAACAGCTGTAGATAGCTGTAGATTCAGATAGACATGCTAAACACGGATGATCATGACTTTAATTAATTGGCAGAAGAGTCACACTGGTACGGTGTGCTCTGCCATCTCATTTGCTCCACATGCATCATTTTTGCACATCATTATCACCACCATCCTCTCAACTGCTTCTCTCCACATGTGTTGCCCATCTCAGTGAGCAAAACCACTTTATTTTTATTTATTTATTTTGTTTTGTTTTGTTTTGTTTTTGAGACAGTGTCTCTCTCTGTCACCCAGGCTAGAGTGCAGTGGTGTGATCTCGGCTCACGGAAACATCTGCCTCCCGAGTTCAAACGATTCTCCTGCCTCAGCTGCCCAAGTAGCTGGGATTACAGGTGCCCTCCATCATGCTCAGCTCAGTTTTGTATTTTTAGTAGAGACGGGGTTTCGCTATGTTGGCCAGACTGGTCTCGAGTTCCTGACCTCAAGTGATCTGCCCAACTTGGCCTCCGAAAGTGCTGGGATTACAGGCATGAGCCACTATGTGTGGCAACCACTGTTTTTTTCACCAACTGCTGAAGCCAAAAGCCTCGTCCTTGCTATTGGTTCCACCTCTCTCTCACCTTTAAGTCTCAACTCTCACTGTATCTCCAAGATTCATCCAAAATTCCTCCCAAATATATCTTAAATTTCCCCTTTATTTGCCCTTTTGCTACTTTCCTGGTTCAGGGAATTAGCCATCGATGACTTTAATAGTTGTGTATACTCTTTGAGTAATATTTTATTTTTACAATTTTATTACAGAGCAATGCAAACTCATTATTAAAAACAACAAGAAAATAAACATAAGAAAATGATAAAGAATAGCTATAATCCCATCTACATTTCAGTTGCTTATTAAAAAGGAATTAGAAATGAGAGTATAAAAAAGAAAACAAAACTGCTTAAAGTTACATCAGGTTTTGCAAAACTATCTCATGGTATTTCAAAATTAAAAATATTGGGGATATTTATTTTCAACCGAAGAGTTATTTCAGTAATTATCAAGTATCACCTTACAGAGCACTTAGCATATTTCAAGTATTTAGTATTTTGTTCAACTGAAACTCAAATGATGAGTTTTATATTATTATTGAAAGTGAATGTGTGATGGGAAAGAATATATCTATGGATCCTCAGGGGTCAGTGGACCCCAATTTAGAGGGTTAGTAACTACTTCCAGCATTTGTGAGGTTCCAGAGAAGAGTACAGTAGAGGTCTGGATAATATACATCTAAATATTTTGAAGTTTTGAATCAAGTTAATAAACCTATACATTGTATTGTCTTCATCTCTTACAATCATGGTGGAAGGGGAAGCAAATACGTCCTTCTTCACATGGCAGCAACAAGGAGAAGTGCTGAGTAAAGGGGGAAAAGCCCCTTATAAAACCATCAGATCTCATGAGAACGCTCACTATCACAAGAACAGCATAAAGGTAACCAGCCCCATGATTCAATTACTTCCCACCATGCCCCTCTCACCACACATGGGGATTATGAGAACAGCAATTCAAGGTGAGATTTGGGTGGGGACACAGATCCAAACCATAACATTGACTCTACTGGATTTTAGTCATATAAATTGATAGATGTCTTTCATGCTTGAGCCACTTGGAGGACTCTATCATGACTTTGAAGACTGGGTTTGAATTTCATGTTCTTGAATTTTCAGACTTCTGCTCTAGAATAGGATGGTGTTGGGAAAACCCACAGGTCCTTGCATTGTCTCCCCACAGTGGCTGTGTCCTGTCTGTTGAGGTACCTTGTTTGCCCAGGAGTGGGCGGGCACACTGTCAGTACAGTCTGCCCATGGGAAGATGGCCCAAACAAGCCCACAAACACCCTGGATGGAAGTAGGTTTGATCATTAGTTTTGGTGTGGTTTACACGTATAATCTGACTTTATTAATCACCTTTTCCTGTTATAAACACATGCAACTTGATTTTTAATCAATTTATATGTGACTCTTTCACATTCAAATTCAAATGACATTTTCCTGGAGGAAATTTTCATGATCTGTAGTTTCCTACGTTTCTGTTATAGGATGAAACTGAAATCAGTCAGTGATTCAGAGACATGTCCAGTGCCCTTATGGAGTCTGTATCTATTAATCATTGCTGAGAAACAAAACAGCACCGAAATCTAGTGAATCAAATAATGACAGATTTTTTTTTTTCTCATGATTCTGTGGGTTGGCTGTGAGATTCCACTGCCAGTTTTGGCTGAGCTTGAACATGGGGCTGCATTCAGCGGGAGGGTGGACTGGGCTGGAAGGTCTGATACGGCTCATTTCCATGCTTGGCCGTTGGTGCTGGCCACCCACTAAGACACTGGTTCTCCTAAAGTGCCTCAGACGCTCCAGCAGGCTAGACCAGCTTCCTTACTTGGCTGGTCAGGGCAGCACTTCAATAGCACAAAAGCAGAAGCTGCAACATCTCCAGAAACCCAGACTCTGAAATTCCCATGACATCACTTCTGTCACATTCTATTTATTGGTTAAGCAAGACATATCCATCACCTTGCTTACCTATCATTTGTTTAGTTAGACATTTGAAATTTATCCTCTTAGTTATTTTGAAATATATTATGTAATATGTTGTTATTGACTTTTAGTCATCCTGTTGTCCAATATATCTAAAAACCTATTTCCCCCTGTCTATCTAAAACTTTGTACTCTTTGATCAACAACTTTCCATTCCCTCTCCCCCGCTTCCCCAGCCTCTGGTAACCATCATTCTACTTTCTACTTTATGAGTTCAACTTTGTTAGATTCCACATATAAGTGAGATCGTGCAGTATTTGTCTTTCTGCAGCTGCCTTATTTTACTTAGCATGATGTCTTCCTTTTTTAAGGCTGAATACTATTCCATTGTGTATATATACCACTTTTTCTTTATCATTTTAGCTGTTGATGGACACTTAGGTTGTTTTAATGTCTTGACTACTGTAATAATGCTGCAATGAATATGGGAATGCAGATATTCCTTCCACATATTGATGTCAGTTCCTTTGGCTATATATTGTAAAATGGAATTACTGGGTCATAGGATAGTTCTATTTTTAATTATTTGAGGAGCCTCCATACTGTTGTCCATAATGGCTGTACTAATTTACAGTCCCACCAACAACATACAAGAGTTCCCTTTTCTCTATATCCTCTTCAACACTTACTGTACATTTTTTTTTGATAAAAGCCATTCTAACAGGTCTCAGGTGATATCTCATTGTACTTTTAATTTGCAGTTTCCTAATGATTAGTGATGCTGAGTTTTTTTTTCATGCCTATTGGCCATTTTTAATCTTCTTTTGAAGTATTTCTGTTCAGATCCTTTGCCTATGTTTTAATTTGGTTATTTTCTTGCTATTAAGTTAATTGGCTTTTTTATATGTTTTGGATATTGACCCCTTATCAGAAGTATGGGTTGCAAATATATTCTCCCATTTTGTGGATTATCTCTTCACTGTGTTAATTGTTTTCTTTGCAGTACAGAAGATTTTTAGTTTGATGCCATTTTGTTTGTCTATTTTTGCTTTTGTTGCCTGTGCTTTTGGGTCATGTCTAAAAATCATTGCCCCAACCCATGTCATGGAGCTTTTCTACCATGTTTTCTTCTTGTAGTTTTACAGTTTCAGATCTTATATATATCCCTGTAATTGATTTTGAGTTGATTTTTGTATATTGTGTAAGATAAGGATCTAATTTTATTTATTCCTCAAATACTCACTGATATCATGTTAAATAAAAGTTTAATATCCAAAATTAGCTGTATACTAGATTTACCATTTTAATAAACACGCTAGTTTTTCTCTGTTCATCTCCCATTAGCCTATCTCCCACCCTTCTCTGCCTAAGAGGCTAACTCTTACAGACTGTATTTTGCAAGCTTCCTCATCAGGAGCTTTCTTCCAGTTGGTTTTGGGTTATCGGAGGCATTAACATACAGTTGGAGGGCTGGAGAAGAAAATGTCTGGTGATTTATTTCTTACTGCTTTGGCACCAAATCTATGGGTTACCATGATCACAGTTCCTGCTAAGTAGCTGTATGTTCTTCCTTTGACTTTGGCTAAGGGTTGGTGACAGTTTTCCACTTTTGTTATTCCTTCTGTGCCTCACTATCCACTGCTTAATCCCTCACCCATCCCACTTTTCTGAAAGCAGGCTCTTTATTTGACCATCTAGAGTGAATTCAAGTATATATCCATAAAAGATATATGTTAGTTGTCTCTTCATTTGACCCTTTATTAGGAAAATGCAAATATAGTGAATACATTTTGAAAAGTCTATCCCTAATGATGAGAACAATTAGAATATGCTTGTGTTTATTTCTTTTTGCATTTTGTAAGAGATAATATTTCATCCTTAATACCTGGTATACATCTAATCAAGGATAACATTCATATTACCACCACAATAAGATCATCCAGTTCTTTATATTTCTTTCTTTCTTTAAGTCCGTTTTCTGACTTTCCTTCACAATGTCCTCCTTTTTTCTCCACAGTATTTTATTTTATTGTCATCACCTACCTTTGATTTTATTTTCCTCATTCACTCCCAGATGTTTTATGGATCCATCTATGTGAGCTATTTTGTCAGTCTCTACATTAAAGGGACATAAAAAATGAAGCCCAACTGAGAATATCTTCATAAACCAATAGCAATTTCACCCCCCACCAAAGAAAAAAAAACTGCTCAAACCCCCAAATCCTACTACTTTTTTTTTTTCAAATGTAGGGGCCTTTTTGTCCAATTTTTAGGATTAGCAATTCAAATCTTTATTTCATGTATCCAAACTCTAGAGTCCTTGTGCATGTAAAATTTCCGTTAAATTTAATGGGATCTTTGGTACAAAATATACTGTGTCTGACATTTATGTGTGATGTAAGAGTAGTGTTGCATCTGAAACTTTATTTCAGTTGCTGAGATTGCTTTATATCTTTTGATTTGGGATCATTTTGCTGCATTTCCATAGCCACCATTGTGATTCTAGTTGAAAAGTGTTCATTTTCCACTTTGCAAAGTAGATGCAATTCTGCATGCTTGAGTGCACACTACTTCTAAGGCTAGAGCTTTTTGTTAGTAACATTGCTTTTGTTTCCTTCTCTGGTTCCTTTTATATTTCTCTCTCTCTCTCTTTTTTTTTTTTTTTTTTTTGAGACTGAGTCTCACTCTGTCACTCAGGCTGGAGTGCAGTGGCATGATCTCCGCTCACTGCAACTTCCTCCCGGGTTCAAGCAATTCTCATGCCTCAGCCTCCTGAGTATTTGGGATTACAGGTGTGTGCCACCACATCCAGCTAACTTGATTAGATGTATTTTTTAGTAGAGATGGAGTTTCATCATGTTGGCTAGGCTAGTCTTGAACTCCTGATCTCAAGTGATCTTCCCCCTCAGCCTCCCAAAGTGCTGGGATTACAGGCGTGAGCCACGGTGCGTGGCCGATACTTCTTTCTACTCTACAAATAGTTCTTGCTTTTTGACTTAAAATAGACCACTATTCTTTAAAAAATTTCCTTTGCAATCCGGTCTGTCTCATTCAGTACCATTTTCACCTCACCTATTCAAAACTCTTTCCCTTTGGAAAATAAATACCCTCTTATAAGTTTAAGCCAGTTTCTCATAAGAGATATTTTAGCCTAGAGAATATTGTGATCTGAGTCACATGGATCATAAAACCCAATGGCACAGTGGATGACATGGCTCTTCTGTGATCTGGTGCCTGCCTAAGTTCCCCATCAGCCCTCCACAAACAGTTCATAGGGTTGGTAGGTGGGACCTGACAGTCTACTCATTCTGTCCTTTCTGCTTGTTTATGAATTAAGGTAGATGGCATTGGGAAAGTTAATCTTTCTTGCCACAGGAGAGTAAGTAGAAGGCAGCATCATACTTGGTTAACTGGGGTGTGTGGGTGGAGGTGGTTCTTCTTTCCCTGTGACAGAAGGTGGAAGACTTCGAAATGTGCCAGAAGGAGACAGATGCCAACTGTGAGAAGAAGGTAATAATTACCTAAAGGTCTTTAAGAATGAAATGTGTGCATGTTTGTGTGTGTTTAAGTTGTTATGATTTTAGTGCACTGGAGAATCTGATATTGTTTCTAAGTGATTAGATTTACTCAGTTTGGAGGGCATAGTATTATAAGCCTCATGATCCTTCCCGTGGACTTTGTATGCAGTGGTTTCATCTTGAGTCAACATGGAACAAAAGAAAGAACACCACTGTTGGAGTCTAAGAATCCAAACTCTAGCATAGACTCACGAATTTGGGCATGTTTTATCTTGTCTAGTTCCTAGTGTTTTCATCTATAAAATGGGAATAACTACTTTTGACTTGCTTACCTTAGAGGAGATAGTATTATAAGCCAAGTGTGCTTTGAAAATTGTTACATGCTATGTGGATGTATAGAATCGTTATTTCAGGGGGCATCAATGTCATAGCCACCACTATCACTAACACATTGATAATATTTAAATCTTTATCACCAACCCCAGTCTCTCCCTTGACCTCAGATCCATATTTTCAATGATCTGCTCAATATCTCCTTAAATGTAATTACAGGCACATCAGTTCAATATGTCTTAAGTGATACTTGTCAGCTTTTGAACCTGCTCTTTGTACTCTACCATGTTTAATTACACCGCTATATTTCTTGTCACTTAAAACAGAAATCTAGTAATACCCTTTACTCTTTTCCATCTTTCATATCTCATTAAAAGAGTAAGATCTGTTTATCTGCCTCTATAAAATTGCTTGATTCTATTTGTTTCTCTCCATTATCACCCGTGTTCTAGGTTAGGACCCTTGTCATTGTGGGAGAAACAAATGGTACATGCTTTACAATGAACATCTTGGAATTCTGCATTAGTTTCTTTTCTTAAATAGGTCTGTAGGGAGAAAACCAACAGCAACAGTCAGTACTGTCTAACCAGCAAGTGAATTCGTGCCTTTATGTAGTGGAAAAGTTACAGAAAGAAGTTAGTATCCAATTTTAGTGAATAAACTCAATTTCTATAACTAATATAATCTAGCAAACACAACTTCCTATAACAAAAAAATAGTGAGCAAAGACATATGATCACAAACATAGTAAACAAGCTTACAGTAACCTTGAAATTAAGAACTATAATTCATAGGCGAGAACTGTCTTTCTAGTTAGGAAGCAAAATGTTACTGGAAATCCTCCTCCTTCTTTTAGCTAACTGGGCAGAATCTCAAGTTTATAACAATAATATATGAAGTACTATAGGTTTAACTTTTCAATAAACCTGACTAATTCTTTCTTTATAATTCTTTTATGAAAATGAGCTTGCAAATATTTCTTAGTTTCTTCCATATTTTTATAACAGAGCATAGATTTCTAGTCCAGTGCTTTGCAGTCTCAAGGACTTTCATACCAACAGCTTTCCTTCCTCTTGAGAGTTCTCATAAAATGTCATTGTGATATGTGCTTTGTGGCTTCAACTGCAATTTTAATCAAGTTCAAATCAAAGTTTGGGTGAGTTTACAATTTTCTCTTTCTACATAGTCTTTTATTGGACTGTTTAAATCACCTTTTTATTGGTTTTCTCATCTTCAGCTTCACCTTTCTCTAGTCCATTCTTCATATTGACACCTATGACCTTTGTAGAATGCAAATGTAATCAAGTCACTTTCATATTTCAAACCCTTCAGTGGGATTTGAAACCCTATAACATGCAAGCAGAATACCTTGATAGGGTGTACAAGTTTCTCTATGATCTGGTCTCTCTTGTGTCACGTTTGTCTAGTCTTTTTCCTGTCCCCTCTGTCTCAGATATCTCATAATCCAGCCTTTCGGACTACTTGTAGTTATTCGGATACACCATATGGGTTTGTGTCTCCCTGTACCTTTACCTATAATTTCCTCTCTCATTACTTTCTCTTGCCCTCCAACCTTGGTGAAATCCTGCTTTCTTCTTCCTCTCTCTTCTTTTCTCTCTTTCTTTGGTATTTAAACAAACTTTCATTCTGAAATAATTTCAGACTTTAAAAAATTACAAAATAGTACAATTTTCTGTACCCCCTTTAGCTAGAGTTCCTTAGCTTTCTAGCTGCTGTTCAGTTTTACTATATCATGCCACATATGCCAATAAAATTTATTCTAAGCCTTTCCTATCAAAGCATCCAGGTAACACCATCTTCCAAATATTTTTGGTTAAATAAATGTCTCAAGAGGAGAAGTCTATTTTTCTATATTTACTGAAATTGTGAAGAGCTAGAGTTTTTCCCTTTGGGAAGGCAAGACAGCCGAAGGTAATCAGATATGAAATTGGTTCCTTCTGCCTTTTCTTGGCTTCAGAAATTTAAACTGCAGCGAATTTTGAGAAACAGTTACTCATCAAAATGAATGAAGAAATTGCAGAGCTCTCTGCCACAGTCATCATACCCCCGTATTCTGATTATCTAAAGAAAGAGGGAGAAAAAGTGGAGTGGGAACTTCCAGGAAGAACCAGGCTATTATTAAACACAGGAAGTATTCTTTTCTCCAAAACACACCTATTCCAGTTTTTAGCTTGGGGTTCAGTTACTCTTTCTTCTGTTTCTTTCAACTGAACTACATGTCACACTCTTTTTAAATTATTACCTTATTTATCTGTCTCCACGGGACTCTGATTTCTTCAAGGAGAAGGGCCAAATAGTCTTTTTTTTTTTTTTTTTTTTTTCTGGTGGCACCTATTAAAGTGCGTGGCAAAGAGAAGGAATTAATGATGTTTGTTGACTGACTGACTGACTGCATGATGAACGAAATCAGTAAAGTGTAGCAGCAATTAGCAAAGGTGATCTTGACATTTGCAAAATGTCTTTAGAAGGGACGTTTCAGCATTAAAAGAAGACAACGTCTCTTGTGATGACTCTTGGTAGAGTATGTTCCATTTCTCTAAATCTTCTTGGCTGACATAAGTAATTATAAAACTTTTGAAGACCTACTGGAATGTTTTTGGATTCTGCAAAGTTATTAGCAAATGTAGCTCTTGATAGACCACCTGTTTACACTCATGCATCTTGGGATATTCTCCCAGGTTACTCCTTTCTGAACTCTCCTATGTGACCTAACTGAGTATGGGCCACTGGCAATCTATTCACCCAATAAAGATTATGCCTCAGAATCCCCGGAGGAGCTTGTTAAAAATACCAGTGTCAGGGCTCTTGCTCATAGTGACAAAGGGAAGGCCTTCGATGGAAATGTCAATGTTTTTGCACTTCAAGCTTCTGATTCTTTTCATCATTCTAAAAAGAAGAAAAAAAATCTTATGGTTGCTAATATAGGCACTTCTATGCTTATTTTCTCTAATCAATAAAACAAGGTGCTTTTTCATTTGAACTTTTTTGATGTCTCTTTCCTTTAACCTCTTAATTTTCTCAGTGAGAATGAAGTGTATCTCAATTTGTATTCATTTCTTGTCTATTTGATTAATACTCTATGCTATTGGCATTGAATTTTGGTTTTAATCTAAGGTCTATGATCTTTGGATGCAAACCTATAAGAATAAGAGAAAAACTAATACGAAGAATATGGCTACTTTATTTCATCATCTGTGAGATGCATATCTCTCCTATCTTAAAATCTCTGAAACTGATTTTAATTGATGGCATTTTATATTATCTCTCAGGGAGGCAGCAGTTGTGAAGTGGTTGGTATGACCTGTACATGCATTCAAAATGTCAGCATCAAAACTTGTTGAATGGATGTCAACAGCTTGGAAAAAAATCCTGGAGACAGAAGTGGATCACTCTTTTGAACCACTAGAAACCACTTGTTCAGATATTGGCAATCTTTCTAGAGCAAGTCAAAGACGACTAGCTATACATGATTGCAAAACTATGTTAAGAAGACCTAAAGTAAAGTTGGTTTTTGGTACGGATTTTAGAAAACACTTTATTATCAACTTCATCATTAGCACTTTTGTGGCACAGATTGATACTGTGTAGAAGAAGTTGGATATTAAAGACTCAGTGAAAAAGTGATGAAGATTAAGACTGAATTTTAGAGAAATGTCAGGAATACCTCAGCCAGTTTATTTCTCTTACATTTTCCTTTTCATGTATGCACAAAAGTAATTTATGATAAAAATCTATGATTAATTAAGCCAAAACTATTCTTGCAATAAATGTAATATAAAAATTCTAAATGATAAGACAGTCTTAGGTTATAGTTTAATTAGCATGATTTTTTTTTTTCTTTCTTAGAGGTTCCACAGTAATGGAGTTTCTTCCCGTTGATGGATAGATTCCATGAAATGAAGTAATGAAAATTCTAGTCCTACTGCTTGCTTCCTAAGTGCCAGACACTCTTCCAAGCAAGCCACATGTATCAACTCATTTAGTTTCCACAAAACCCTATGAGATAGGTGCTATTGCTGTTCTCATTTTACATAAAAGGAATGAAGTCACAGAGATGTGATTCTGACTTTTGGCTACTTTCTAGATTTTTTTTTCTTTTTTCCCCCCATGTTGCTGTGTCCATGCATGTGGCTACTTTCTAGATTTTAAAACCATGACATTCCTCTCTGACACTCAGTTCCTCATCTGCAAAATGGGCATCATAAAGCTCATCTCATAGGACCGTGGTGAAGATTAAATTAACTGATATATTTATATTATGTCACTTAGCACATCAAAAGGTTTAAGTAAGACAATTCCAAAAGTTATGAATTCTGTGTCTTTTTTCTTTTTTTCCACTGTGTTGTCCAGGCTGGAATGCAGTGGTATGAACACAGTTCAGTGCAGCTACCACTTCCTTGGGCTCAAGTGGTCCTCCCATCTCAATCTCTTGAGTGGCTGGGATTATAGATGCATGCCACCACACCTAGATAATTTTCTTATTTTTTTGTAGAGGTGGGGTTTCGCCATGTTTCCCAGGCTAGTCTTGAATTCCTGGGCTCAGGTGACCCACCTGCCTTAGCCTCCCAAAGTGCTGGAATTAAAGGTGTGAGCCAACGTACCTGGCCTGAAATCTCTTTTTTCTTTCCTGCTTCTTTTTCTTTTCTTTTTTCTTTTCTTTTCTTTTTTTTTTTTTTTTTTGAGACAGAGTCTTGCTTTGTCGTCCAGGCTGGAATGCAGTGGGGTGATCTCGGCTCACTGCAACTTTTGCCTCCCAGGTTCAAGTGATTCTCCTGCCTCAGCTTCCCGAGTATCTGGGATTGCAGGTGTGGGTCACCTTGCCTGGTTAATTTTTGTATTTTTGGTAGAGACACTTTCGCCATGTTGGCCAGGCTGGTCTCCAACTCCTGACCTCAGGTGATCTGCCTGCCTTGGCCTCCCAGAGTGCTGGGATTACAGGAGTGAGTCACTGCACCCAGCCTGAATTCTCTTCCTTTTACTAATTAAAATATTCACATCGTAGTCAATGTTGGTTGCCTGGATGGCTTTTCTCTTGCGCCGTAAAAGGATCTTTATTTTGTTCACATAGTGTCTCAGGGTAAACTAACCAAATCAGAACTCTAGCAGTGACGTTTGAGTATTTTAAGCTTCATTGTACTATTCTCCTTGCTAACAATGGGTTCAGGAACCCAGGGCTAAGCCAATCAGATCATGACATTTCCGCTAAGAACAAGGAAATGGCATGGGCATTTGACCCAATGGGGTATAAAGATAAGTTGGTGGGTACTTCTAGAAAAGGATGCAGTTATAGGAAAATATGTATGTTTCCAGACTGTGAAGCCCAGCACTGCCACGGTAAGGAATACATCTAAAACAGCTATAGAGAAACAGACAACTGGGGCTACGAGGGTAAGTCAACTGCAAAACGTACCACAATTTTGAATTCCCAGTTGTTAAACCGAGTCAATTCTTTATTGTTTAGACTAACTTGAATTGAAATTTCTGTTTTGTGTAGCTAAAAGCATCCTAGAATCCTAACAGAACAAATATCTCTAATCACTTTGGTAGTATTTTTTCCAGGCCTTCTAATCTGCACTTGGTGTACATTGGATGCATCCTGACATCACTATCTTCATTTTAAAGTAAGGAAATGGAGCACAGACAAGGAGTGAACACAGAATTTTCTTTTCTTTTTGCTTCTCAGTGATCTTAACCACCCTATCTTTCTTAACCTGATATCTGGTACAATTTTTAAAAAATCCGTTTTTTAAGATTCACTTTTACTCTTGTTTTACAAATAATCCATGGTCATTATAGAAAAAGTAGAACATACAGAAGCAAAACTGAATATAAAAACAATTCATATTTCCACTTTCTTTAAATAACTGCTGTTAACATTTGGTGCATACCTTTTATTTTTAAATTATTTTTCTTTTTCAATTTTTATTTTAGATTCAGGGATATATGTGGAGGTTTGTTACAGAGGTATACTGTGTGATGCTGTGGTTTGGGGTACGGTTGACCCTGTTACCCATGTAGTGAGCATAGTGAGCAGCCCTTGCCCCTCCCTGTCTCCCTCCTCTAGGAGGCCCCAGTGTCTACTGTTCCCATCTTTATGTCCATGTGTACCCAGTGTTTCACTCCCAATTGTAGGTGAGAACATGTGGGATTTGGTTTTCTGTTTCTGCATTAATTTGCTTAGGATAATGGCCTCCAGCTGCATGCAGGTGCTGCAAAGAACATGATTTCATTATTTTTTATGGCTGCATAGTATTCCATGGTATATATGTATCACATTTTCTTCATCCAGTCCACCATTGTTGGGCACCTGGGTTGATTCCATGTTTTTGCTGTTGTGAATAGTGCCACAATGAACACATGGGTACATGCATCCTTTTGCTAGGACAATTTCTTTTTCTTTGGGTTTATACTTAGTAACGGGATTGCTGGGTCAGATGGTAGTTCAATACTTAGTTCTCTGAGGAATCTCCAAACTGCTACTCACAGTGGTTGGACTAATTTACTGTTAAAATTTTGTTTGTGGTGGTTTGTTTTGTGCCAAAAATATCTATCTTAGTAGAAACTGTTTTCACCTAAATATTTAATCTTGTTTCATTTTATTTACTTTAATATCTTCCTCCAAAGTCATTTTTGTAAACTGCAGAGTCATCTGCATTTTACTGTTGGTGAAATTGATATCATGGGTGTCAAACTGTACTCAGGGAGGTAATGAGTGAAAGGATCAGGGTGTGGGAGAAAAACCCTAAAGCGCAGGCATGGTGATAGATGTTGAGGGCACGGTGAATGTATTAGTCTGCCAAGGGTGCCATAACAAAATACCACAGACTGAGGAGCTTAAATAACAGAAATATTTCAGTTGTGGAGGTTGCAAGACCAAGATCAAAGTGTGGGCAGGTTTAGTTTTTCCTGCAGCCTCTCTCCTTGGCTTGCAGATGGCTGTCTTCTCACTGCGTTCTCACATGACTTTTCTCAGTGTGCAAGCATCCTTGGTGTCTCTTCCTCTTTTTGTGAGGACATTAGTCAGATTGGATTAGGGTCCTACCCTAGTGGCCTCATGTAACCTTAATTGCCTCTTTAAAATCTGTATTTCCAAATACAGTCATGTTGGGGCTAGGACTTCAACATATGAATTTTGGAGGACTGCAATTCAGCCCCTAACAAAGGGAAATAGTGGGGCTCTGGTGATCTGGAGAATGAGCATTCTCTTGTCCTTTTGAAGGAGACCCTCCGCTATTTGGCTCCCGTTAATTACTGCCACAAGGGAGGAGGACTTGGCATTGTCAGGTCTGCCTTTTCAGTTCACATTTGGAATACAAGTTTTTAAATAAAGTCTTTCAATTTCAAAAATTGTCACCTAATAACAAAAATATGTGTCTGTGGCCAGCTGTCTGTCTGTGAAGTCTGGATTAAATAGACAGTGATTGCCGATTCACAACAATGGTTTGTTCTGTTAGCATTTTCTGCTCTTCTCATGCGCTCTCTCCTCCTCTAGGTACTATTTCACTGCAAATAGTCACAGGATGTTGGAGTTGGACTCAAGTAGTAGCCCAGCCTCAGTCAGACATGGGTCAGAAGTCACTTAGTTGTCATTAGTTATCTTCTGAGTCCCTGAGATAGAATTAAGTCAAGTTTTGAGAAGTCAGCTATTCTTCAGTAGACTTATTAACTGTAATTGGTTCCACTAAGATAGAAACATATAGTTATATTTAAAGAATCAATAGTCTCAGTCAATTATTAAAGTAGGTCAATAGCTACTGAGAGTCCAAGGACTAATACCATGTATGCAGTGATCCATACCCTGCTTTAATTATAATTGGTCTAGGTCTTTAAAGCACAGGGCACTGTCTAGATGAAGTATGTAATGACTCCCTAATGATGAAAAGTAATGTGTATATACAGAAACAGCAAGAAAGAACCAAATGACTAAAAGAGAAAAAAAAAATAGCTGATCACAGAAAATGCACTTTCAAAGAATTTTAAGGTTGAGAAGGTATTTCTTTCTTTTTATCTCAGTTTAGTGGTCTTGGCTGAGTTCCAGTGCTTCAGGGTTTTCGGGTACCAGAAATCCAACCAGGTAGGTGGTTAGAGAGAACAGTGTAGAAGATCCAACAAAAGGCAGTTGACGGTTGCTCAGGTAAGGATAATGATCATGATGATGTGAAGGAGAAGAGCAGACAATTTGAAAACAAGTGAATGTCGTGTGATAGGACCTACAAGAATAATGTAGAGTTCAGGACTCTGAATCAACAGATAGGATTGATAGAGAAAGCCTTAGTTTGGGAGAAACTGTAAGAAGTGTTCAGTCAGGACTAGAGAATGAGCCTGTTTTGTTTTTGGTTTTGGTTTTGTTTGAACTGGAGCACCAGAAGAGAAGAAAAAGCACTAGGATGTTTGACTTGATGCCCAGACCAGACAAGGACAAGAGCTCGGGAGAAGGATCTGATCTTGCAGTTGGAAGGAAAGGAGGCTAAACAGTTTTCAGGAAAAGCAGACAGAAACCAGACAAGTGATTACAAAGTCATTGGTTGCCAAGTGCAAAATAGAACCTGTAATATGACCATGGCTAAAAGACATCACACCACTGGAAATAGAAATGAGTAGCTCCAGAGGGACATCTCTTCTCCATTGTGGCAGAAATCATGATCCTTCCCGAATATTCTATTTGCTTTCCCCATACTTCCCAGGTTCCCTCCAATTAGAATCATGTGACTCCTTTTGGTCATTGAAAAGAGAGCAAAAAATAGCATGTGTCTCTCCCAAGTGGAGGCAGTGAAAAGTGCACGCACTTTACCCCTTGTAGTGGATGCTATGATATGCGGCCCAGATCTGCTCTTTAGGACTGAGGCTCTGATTCCTCCCATTGCTGACAGCTCTCAGCTGAGTTGCTCTCCTGGAATTATCCTCAGTAGAGGAGAGCCACTTTACTCAAGGTCATAACCTCTCTCTGGGGTCAAGACAGTCAAATGACTGGTTAATAAGGGATAATAAAGGCCCAGGTCCCTTGCCTTAAGGTGAGACAACTGTGAAGAACCAGTGTAGCTCCAGGACTCCCTGTTAGATTGGCCAAGACCTTTGTTGTTACAACATAGTTCAACAATTGTTTGCTCAACCATTTTTGCGCTCTCCCTGGCAGATGTCAATCAGAATTCCCTCCCCAATAACCTTTCTGCACAGAAATCTTTATCTTGATCTGTTTTCCAGGTAGCCTGACCCAGGACACCTTCCTTCTACTGATGTTTAGATCATGTAGCTACGAGATGGCAAATAATGTTACAAGCCTTTTTGGACCTGCAGTATACATGCTGCATGAATCAGCAATAAGCCTTTATTGTACTAAGCCACTGAGATTTGGAGATAATTTGCCACTAACACCTAACCTAGCCTATCTTGACGACTAATTACACTCACTGTGTCACCCATGTCCTTGATCCTCCTGGTGGGCTCCTCCTGCCAAGTAGCATCTGATCAATTGATTTCAGGCTACTTTCAAGATAGCCTCACTGAGCTTTGCCATCCCAAGATAAGAGCACAGAGATTAAGTAACAGAATCCTTATATATTCAGTACTTCCCTAAAACTTGAAATATTTTTGACTATAATTTTCTCTGAGAGTAACATAATGGATCTCTTTAATAGATGAGACCTCTTGAGGCCAATGAAGTACAACAAGGCTCCTTTTTTTCTATTCCACACTTTGTTATTCTCCCAAAGCTGAGGTGGGAGGACAAGTGGAGAAGAGGAGAGGAATAAAGAAATTGGCCTCTTACTGTCTTATACTTGTGGAGTCTGCCAGTCAGAATTTCTTTCCCAAGTAATCCATGAAGAGAGGACTGGTACCACATTAGGAAACCATGTTCTCCAAGTTTTGTAGTAGGACTAAACAGATGTTCCTGAGCAGTACATGTGGGGCATTATGACTTTATGTATCAAATTTGACCCTTGTATCACATAAAAGAAGAAATCAGGAAAAACTTAGTTTTATTAGAGTGTTCCAGAAAGATGGAACCATCTCTCTTTTACCCCAGTAGTTACCTCCTAATCTTCCTTGTACAGTCCATTGGTCAAGCCAAGTTGTATTCTCTGAGAAATTCCATTTCTTCCCCTTAGGAAGCATCACTTTTACAGGCAGAAGTCTTGGCTTTTTGGGTCTTCTAATGTTTAATAAACTCTTGGACTTTTGTGTTTTTATAGGTGTGAACTGTCACTCTAAAGCAAGTGGGTGGGGAAGCTCAAATCCCTAAGTATATCCTATAATTCCAGTACAGTCTCTCTATTAAAGACTTATAACTAGTTTCTACATGAGCTACTTAAAATCAAGGACATCTTGCCTGAAGGAGTAATGAAGAAGTTACAGTCCTCACATGAATGGAATTTTGACTCTATTCCTTGCAAAATAATAACCTTACAATTATTGAGTTAAGGAGTGTTTGACCTCCCCTTGTTCCTGATGACATTATAAAGGTTTGTATTTGTGTCTCTGAGGTATGGGAAACAAGCAATAACAAACCCAAAGAGATTGACTTTTTTTAAATGTTCAAATCCTTCCTTTGATGAGGTTCAGGGAATTAATTCTGCTTCTGGAACAGATAGGCACATAGCAGAGAAAGAGAAATGGTTTTGGCTACAAAATCTTCATTTTTTCCCTTGGCTCTTTGGTAAATTTAGAAAAAACTGTAACTTATATTTATTAAGCAGTTGCTATATGCTAGGAAGTTTACGTACTACCCTCTATTATTAAATACTCATGACAACTCTGTTTTTTAGGTGGGAAAAACTAAAGAATAGATCTCTTAAGATCATACCATTATTAACAGTACTCAGCATAGTGAGGGTTTAAACTCAATCTCTTTGACCTCCTGACCTTCTACCCAGTTCTTTTCATTGGTGTCTCTATAATGAATAAAAACTGTAGAAATTACTAATCCTCTAGAGATTTCATTGTTGATGTCTACACTAAATGGAATTCCAAGTTGTTTCCAAACGTGAGAATATACTGTTAGAATTATTCAACTCTGAAGCAACTCACTCTAAAACAATCTTAGCATGTCATTGGACAGATGAATTGTACAGTAAGGGATCCAGAGAAAAATATGAGAGCCCTGCCTAGACAAGTATTATCAGCAGCATAATAACTTTCCCTTACTATGCCTTCATTATGTGGCTGGCACTGTGCTAAAGGGTTCTTATGAATTATCTCATTTACTTCTCAAGACAATCCTAGCAGGTAATAACTATTATTATTTTATAATGGGAGAAGTTAGACTTGGAGAATTTAATTATCTTGCCCAAAGTAATACAGGCTAATAAATGGTAGACCCAAGAGTTGAACTTGAGTAGTCTGATTCCAAATATGTGCCCTTAGTCACAAGGAGCTTATGTGAGATAACTATAAAAGAAAGTCCAAGACAAAAGTAAGATATTTGTTGGGTAAGTATGGAGAACAAAATAATTCCAAGAGAGTTGAAGGATTTTGGATAAGGGATGATGGATAAACTGACAAGGTTGGAACTGCTTATTTTTCCTTGCACATTAACTGAGTCAGGTCATTGATCTTTTGAAAATGTTTCTCCTATTAGGTGTCAAAAAATAGAGGATTAACTATAAGCAGACACTCAATTTCCTGAATCAAGATATTGTTGGAAGGGTAGGTCTGTTACAGTTGGTTATTGACTGACAACTCCAGGTCCAACCAAGCTCTTTCACGTCTTCCAGGGAACTAACAACTGTGAGTGTCCAGTGAGCGTCAAGAGCCTTAACCCTGGTGACAGAAGATAAACACTCCCATTAGGGCTCCACTTCAAAACGAAGTACTCTAGTTCTTTGGCAGAGGACTAGGAGAAGGAAATTAGAGGACTATGTCACTTGTAACATTTTTGCCACCATACTAATAATGGACTTCTGCTCTAAAAGTCTAAGCATGCTTAATTTGACTTCCCAGAGTGTGGAAAACTATGTGTAGCTATGTCTGCAATGACAATATATTTTTTCAAAAAGATCTCAAAATGTAACTGGCTTCCAGCAACAAAAGCACCTTACTTCTGGCTCAAACATCTATGAATTGGCTGAGGTCAAACTTAGACTTGGCTAAGTTAGGCTTAGCTCCAAGCTGTAGAGTTGGATCTAGGTGAGCTCCATGTGTCTCTCATTTGCCTTGATCCAGCAGCTACCAAGGTGTTTTCTTCTCACCTATCAAGACAGAAACAAAAGAAAGGAAGTTAAACTATGTAAGCACAGTTCACATTTCTGTTTATGCTACTTCTATTAACATTGTGTTGGTCAGGGCAAGTCACATGACTAGGCTTAAAGTCAAGTGGCTGGAAAGTACACTCTACTCATCATGATGGCACGGGCAAATTGTGAGGAATTAGAATCACTCTGATAAAATCTAACATTCATAGGTGGATCGGGAGAAAATAAAGTATCAAAATGAGTGCGAAGAGCTGTAACTGAAAACCATCTTAGACACAAATTAATTGTCCCCACCAATATTTTATCTTTCTTTGTTGCTGGCTGTCTTTATATAGGAGTTTCACATGGCTATCTCCTTCGTCAGGGTCAGCATTTAAAGGTAAACTCTATGGAAAACATATTCTAGCACAGAAAATCTCGGGTTATAATGAGATTTCTCAGAAATGGAATCCAGGGATATGGTAGTTTTAAGGAAAAAACAGTATGTGATTGACATTCAGCTTTGTCTGGGATCTGAAAAGCTGTGTTGTGGTCAAGTAGAAAGTCAACAGTGGTAATTTACATTAGTAGGAAATGAGAAACCATTTCATAGAGAGCCAGAACTTGATGCCCAAGGATGAGGTTAAATTATGAAGCAGATGATAGTTAGGTATTTAATTAACTAGTGTGGACACCGATGACCACAAAAATGTGTTAGGAAAGCACATTTAATCTGTCTTGGGATGTTTTCCTCTCTCAGCCTTCATTTGAGGTGGCTCATCATTTTTAATTCCTTGGGCTGTCTTTCCTTTTTCTGTTCTGTTCAAGCAACTCTAGCTAAGCCTGTATGATATCATACTACCTTTCAAGTTGGCTTCATCTTTTTTTTCCTCATCTTCTACATTTTCCCTGTGTTATTCATAGATCTTATTTGTCTTGCTGTATTTTGTACTCTCTGTGAGTTTCTGGAACTCCAATCTTAGATTTTTTTTTTTTTTTGATTCAGGAACTTCTGACATTTCTACCTCATTATATGCTGTTCTTAGCAACTGATGATACTTTTATCTGGCTCAATGTCAACTGCACTCTCTCATAATAGGGTAGGTGGCTTATTGTCCCACACTTCTTAGGCAGATCTATTGCTTCTTTTTAATGTTTCCTGGTTCCAGGTCTAAAAATTTTTATATTCATTTTAGACTTATATAAACAGTTTAAGTATGATTTATGTCTTCCACTTCTTCCTGTGCAGGTATCTTACCCTGAAGGGGAGATGGGGAGACAGGGAGGAAAGAAAGAAAGTAGAGGGTAGGGGAGAGAGAGATGAACAGAGAAGAAGAAAGGTAAATATGTAAAGTGGGAAAGAAAGGGAGGAAAAAAGGATGATTGAATGGAGGGAGGGAAGGAGAAAGGGAGGAGGGACAAGGGAAGAAGAGAGAGAGAATGGAGAGAGAGAGAAAGAGAAACAGAAAGCATAAGGCAGAGATCAAGAAAGCCAAGAAAGAACTTGGAAAGGTGAGAAAAATTGCATAGGTAGCTGATACCTAAAGGCTTTGCCATGAAGATCCCCTGACCCAATGATTGTTTTATGTGCAACATTCCCCCCTACTATATAAATATAAGGGAGGGAGAGTGCTAAAGAAACAGAAAACTGATCTTACAAATTAGAAGAAACTGTGAAAGTTTGTGAACATTCAGTACAACGCAGATGCCCAGGTTTCCCCCCCTGATTCCTGGAGTCCAGTATTACTATTAGTAGACCTCTTTCAAATTAGGAAGCTACAGCCTTCCAACCATGCACATTAATAACCCAAATACTTGCTGAGAACTGCCACTTTGTAAGTATTCCATCACTGCCTCTCAAGTTCTGACAGTGAAAAACATGCATATCTCCCTCATCTCCCATTTCTATAAACTAGATTTGCCAGTGGCAGCTGCCGAGGGGTGAGAAGCCTATAAACTCAAGGTGTTTAAGACAAATTTGTTTTCCTGTCTGCTAGCTACTGAAAAGACAATTTAAAAATTATGCTTAAGTAAACCCAAGAAAGTCTTCAACACCTATAGGTAATACACGTGTTTTTCCAAGGACCCAGTGTGCACATAGACCCTATGATTTTACAGATGGTGGCGGGATCCTGTTGAGTCCAGATATTGGAGGCAGAGCTTGTATTTGGCTGACTGTATTAGGTGATGTTGGTTGGTAGGTGGATCCTGATACTGCACCCAGTGCTGGAGGTAGCACATGGGTGTATCCATGTGTGCCATTCCAGGTAATGAGCTAAAAGTCCTCTCACCAAGGTGTTATGTAATCTTCTTTCTCCCAAATCCACTTGAACATGCATGCATTCTTATCCTACTTGTCCTCACTGCTTATTTCACCGTGTTGGTGTCTTCCTCCTTGAAATATTCTCTTCCTTGATTTCTATGACATTACAGTCTTTGGGTAAACTTCCATTTTATTTCCTTTCAGGTTTTCATTTGCTCCACTGTATTTGTGTTGGTATTCCATTTTCTAGCCTCTTTGGTTTTCACTGTACAATCTACGTAGGTGGGCTTTTCTAATTACCCAACTTTAAATACATACGAAATTATCTAAGTATTTTTTCTAGCCTAAAATTCCACAGGTCTTGACTTATATAACTGACAGACTACTCAATAGTTCAGCATGGGTTTTCCTCAGCAACCTCAAACCCAACTGAATTTTGCATCTCCCATCTCCCCAAACAAGATTCTTTTTTATGGGGGCAATGGTGGATTCTTATTTCAGAAATGGTGCCAACATTGACTACTTGCCCAAATCTGAAATCTGGACTCCTGCTTCATTCACATCCCAATACCCAGTCATCAGAAACTCTTATGTTTGTACTTTTTAATATCCCTTGAGCATTTTCACTTCTCTCCATCCCCACTACTGCTTCACCCACTACTGCTTCCATTGGTGGTCATTATCTGTGATGACAATCTGGATTATGGCAAGGCTCAGCTGGCATCACTGTATTCATATACTAGCTGTTTGCAATCTATACTTAACACTGCAGCCAGAATGAGCTTCCTACTACACAAATGGTTCACACCTCTTTCCTCCTCATTTCTACTCTTTTATGGGCTCCACATTGCCCTTTCTGTAAAGTCCGATACCCCAGCATGACTTACGAAGCTCCGTCATAACTGACTCCTGCTCACTTCCTCAGGCACATTGCTTACCTCTCCCTTTTGCACACCCTACAGTCTAGCCACACTTACCTCTTTGGGTTTTCCTGGACATGCCTTGCTGCCTTCTGCACTTGGGATTTTGCAGTTGTTCTTTCTTCCTGAAACAATCTTGATAATTCCTAATAATCTTTTTTTTTTTTTTTTTTTTTTTTTTTTTTTTTTTTTTTTGAGACACATTCTCGCTCTGTTGCCCAGGCAAGAGTGCAGTGGCATGATCTTGGCTCACTGCAACCTCTGCCTCCCAGGTTCAAGCGATTCTTCTGCCTCAGCCTCCCAAGCTACAGGCACCTGCCACCGTGCCCGGCGAAGTTTTGTATTTTTAGTAGAGATGGGGTTTCACCATATTGGCCAGGCTGGTCTCGAACTCCTGACCTTGTGATCCACCTGCCTCAGCCTCCCAAAGTGTTAGGATTACAGGCATGAGCCACTGCGCCCAGCCAACTCCTAATACATTTTTAAGACTAGCTTTATCTACTAACTCCCCTAAGAAATCTTCATTTACTCATTCATTTGTGCATTTACTAAATATTTATTAAGGAACCTTTCTATGCAAGGAGCTTGTCTTTGTCAGTTTGGGCTGCTATAAAAAATAGATTGGGTAACATAAGCAAAAGAAGCTTATTTCTCACAGTTCTGAAGACTAAAAGTCCTGGATCAAAGCATTGGGAGATTTGTTGTCTAGTGAAGTCTTGCTTCCTGGTTCCTAGGTGGTCATCTCCTTGCTGGGTCCTAACATGGTAGAAAGGGTGAGAGAGCTACTTTGGGTTTCTTAATAAGGGCACTAATGCCATTAATGAGAGTTCTGCCCTTATGATCTAAGCACATACCAAAGGCTTCACCTCCTAATCCTTACATCACATTGGGGATTAGGATTTGAGAATATGAATTTGGGGAAAGCACATTCATTCCATAGCAGAGCCACTAAATGCCTGGATACTGGGTTTGTTGCCAGCCCTTAAGATATCCCATGGCAGCCATACTTAGCTCTTTATATTTGTCAAATTGCATTTAATTTGTTTTTTATGTCAGTGTCTCTCCCACTAGACTGAGAGTACTCCGGGGAAAACCAGTGTCTTATTGGTTTTACTGATTTTTGTTTTTGCAACACGCTGTTCAGTACCTCACATATAAAGTAGGTGTTCATAAAATATGTCTGGAATAAATGGATGAATAAACCATTTTTTGAATTTTTTCTTCACTCTTAGAATACAGCAAGATTAGGTTCACCATTAATCTGAAAACATCTTTTTTTTTTTTCCACTTAGATTGGCAGAGCCACTTCATCTCAGCACCTGCTCCTGAGGCAAAATCATAGAAGTCATTCTAGAATCTCTTGCCAGCTATTCATGGTGTAACATCCCTAACTTCAATGAGTGCAAAGGACAGAGAGCCAAGGCTCTCTCAGTCTGACCCCAGGTTTCCTTTCTTGCTGTAATGTATCTTGAACGAGGCATGAACAAAACCAGTTTCAGGGTGAGGAAGTGTGTAGTTTTGTACACACTGAAGATGGGGACATAGTTTCCTGTACAGAATCTCTCTAGTTTCCTGTACAGAATCCATTTGTTCTCTTTCAGAAGTCCTTTATTCCATTTTGGTAAATATCTGTGTATTTCCCAGGAAGAAAAGCTTGGTCTCCAGGCAACTTTCAGTTTCTGCCCTGCCTCCGTAGATGGTTTTGGCACTGTCACGGCAAGCATATGGTAAAACTCAATAATATTTGTTGAATTGAATTATCTTGGTGGTAAGGGAAATAAACCCTGTGGATCCCACAGAGCCACAATGGTCAGGAGCTTTGTTTGTGTTTAATCTGCTTTAAACCCTTGAAACTAGAAATAGATGAATAAAAACTGGCCTCAGAAATCCCCTGTTATGTATTTCCCTCATTGTCTTTCCTCACTTTATCTCTAGCCACAATATATATGTGGCTTACCTTAGAAGCCACACAATCTTATAAGGTAAGAAAATGAAGGTATTTCTGTGGGCTATGTGAAAACCATTCAGTTGACCTAGACTTTGATGTCAGTTTCAGGGCTGATCCAATTGCTAATGCATTGTGCACATACACAGCATAGAGAAAAAGCACACAGGTCCTCACTATGATTCTTAGGGACAGGCAATGGTGTTCAAATAACCATAAAAGACCAAGAAATCCCATCATGTCTTTTCTTACATAATTCCCTGTATTATGCTGAAAATGATGACCTAGAAGGAATGGGAAAGATAGGACAACGCATCCTTCTTTTTCTTTACTCATCATTAATCATCAGTAAGTAGAAGGGAGAGAGTGTTGGTAGAATTGTAACAAAGAGTGACATAAAAACTGTTGAGTTAGTTTTGTGCAGCATTTCAGCTGTTCTGGTAAAAACAAAATACAAATACTTACATGAGTTATGAAATACAAATTATATTTTCAGTGACTCCTCATATGAGCAAAATGATTTTCAGTAGTTTTAGTGACTCATATGAGTGAAATGTTCTTATATTTGCACTTTAAATTGTCATTGCATGATATAAAGATAAATAGCAAAATTAATGCTAATCATTTAAATTTTTATTTTTTCTTTACTTACAACAGATTAAACAGCAAATTAAAAAACACTATCACGAGTTAAGAGAGAAAACATAGAAGGAAAAAAAAATCCCTTTGGATCTTAGTGCCTTTAACAGCCCTCTTTTTCCTTTCTTTTGAAGGAGAGATTCCAAATTTTCATTTTGCACTGGGCCTGGAAAAATTTTTAGCTAGCCATGATTACTAGACTAATGATGCGAACATTGATTCAACAAAGATTTCCTGAGTGCCCACTAGTACCTAGACTTAAAGAGATACAGAGATACCTAAAGAGATAGGTAGAGAAGGCCAGCTGAGACTACAAAGTAGAATGTAAGAAACAGAGCTGGGGAGGCACAGGCCAGTGCCCTTATAGTGAGACCCTGATACAAGCTGGGGAGGCGTCTCATCTTGTTTGGTCCAGGGAGACACTGAGATAAGGCTCCCAAGGATGCTGCCTGAGCAAACCTCCATTTTGTGCAGGTGAAAGCTGTGCTGTGCCTCCTTGCTTGGGATTGGAGTGAGTCAACTTATCTGAGCAGAGTCTTTCACAGGCTGCATGACTTATTCTGGGTTCTTCTCTGCTCATAGTATCGCTTGTATTCCTTTGGGAGGAATGTCAGATATCCCCTGTGTCAGCTAAAGGATCTAAGATGTGGGCTACTAGGCTGTCTCACTACTTCCTAGTCTGTCCTTACCAGGGGCTGATAGAATTTAGCCCTTAATACTAAGGTCTTAAAAAAGAACAGGATCTCTGCTTTCTTGAGTTTAGTGGACAACCTCCTCTCCTCCCTAATCTTCCACTCCTGGCCATGAGGTAAGATACTCTCACGGCCCAGGTATCCTTCTCTTAGAATGAAAGTAGCTGCTGATAACCATGTGTGTGACTCCTCTTAGACCATGACTTGACAGCTTCTGGACCCACAACTTCAGCAACTTTTAAAAAAGGAAGGTCCAAGGAATTGAGACAGGGTTTGAAACTCCAACCAAGTAAGGTGAATGTGTACCCACTCTTATTAAGTCTTATCTTACTTGGCTTAATTAGCAATGTTTACTAAGTAAGGTAAGACTTAATAAGAATGAGTACACATTCACCTTAATGGGTTGGTTCTTCTAAGTATTTCTCTTCCATTTCTCCTCAGTGGTCCTTGGGCCCCTGCCCCTACTCCACACCAAAGTTGCTTCATCAGATGCGGCAGCTTATATTGGTTTATACACTTATGAGGCCTGGTCATTGCTAGGGAGGGCCTATTTTTATTATTCACTCAACTGTTTCTCTACTAGTTAGTGTTACAAGTGAATAAAACTAACTAGTAATGCTAATTAGTAGCACTAACTCATTAGTAACACTACTAACCCGAGTTACTGTCATGGAATTCTTGGGGTGTCACTTCACCAGCCAGAAACCTCTGTGGCCAGTGGTGCCTTTGCCTGAATTTTGCCTGGGCCCTCTGGACTCATTCTGCCAACTTGGTCTGGCAGGCTGTGCTTGGTTCGTGCTACTGACCTGAATCCCATGCCTGCCAAGGGTAAACCAGGTGTGGAGTGGCAAGGAGTATGTGAGTGAGCATGGGATGGTCCAGCCACTGTGCACAGGCAGGCACACCAACTGGGGCAGGTTGGGCAGCTCCACGCACCAGCATAGGTGCTGGCTCCCTGTGAGGCTTTGGCTGGACCAGGCATCTTGCAAGCAGCTTCCAGAGCTGACACTGGGGAATGTGGTGATGCCTGGAAGGTTGGATATGCCAAGAACTGCAGAGCCCCAAAGAGGGTGTCACACCCCTGGCTCAGGGAGCCCCTAGGTGTGGGCTCCCCGAAGGGCCACAGCTCTTCTCATCTTCTCTCTCCTCTCCTTCTTGGCATCGTCAAAATGGTGACCAAGGGACATGTTTCAGCCCTGTTTGTGTTACAGCTCTTTTAGCCCTGCCATTTGGCAGGTCCCAAGTTCTTGTCCTGTGTCCAGGAAGAATGAAATAGGCAGACAAGTGGAGGGTGAGCAAGGTGAAGAGGAGTTTTATTGAGCAGCAGCTCAGAGGAGAACAGCTCAGAGGAGACCTGCAGTGGGTAGCTTCTTTCTGCAGACAGGGTGTCCTGATGAGCGGCCAGCCCTCAGCAGAGGGGAGACCCTGGAATGGGCAGCTCCTCTCTGCAGGCAGGGTGTCCTGATGAGTGTCCAGCTCTCAGCAGAGAGGAGACCCTGGTGTGGGTAGCTGCTCTTTGCAGATGCCTGTCCCATCCTCTGTTTGAGTCTTGCTGAGTTTGGAGCTTTTATGGGCCTCAGAGGGGAAGAAGTGTGTGCCAGTTGGTCCATGAGTGGCCATGGGTGGGCCTGGAAAAAGCACCACAAGTTCCCACTCCCATTCGTGGGACCAGCAGCCTTGGCCCCCAGGCTTCAGGCCCTCCCTGGCTTGAAGGTGGAGCTTCACCTGGGACCTGTCCCTTTCCACCCAGAAGCCCATCTGCCTCCTGTTGCCAATCATGGTGTCCAGGTTGTTCATGCCATGGGGCACCTGCAGGCGAGAGCTGAACTGCCCTCAGCCCCACGTCAGCCTCCTTCTCATGCTTGTTGGGACCCAAATTCACAGGGAGTCTAGGTGGCAGGGGGCTGGCATGGCAGTACTGCCCTGAGTGTGTGCACACCTGGCTAGGCTGTGACAGCACCTGGGTGTGGCCCCAACCTTGCTCCAAGATTGGAGCTGATGCCAGGAACAGGCCAGGCAGCGGGAGCAGATATCTCCGGGCCTTGGGGGTAGGCGGGGTCTTCCCAGGCCCCTAAGAGTGCAGAGATGCCCAGGTCCACAGCCGTGGCTTAGGTGGCTGCAGCTGCGCCAGGAAGGGCGGGTCTCCTGCCTGCTCCCAGCCCCCGTTAGCTCCGTGTAGCACACAGCCCTGGCTGCACCTTCCCCACTGGAGCCGGTGTCATAGCAGCAGCTGCTCTAGATGGGCCACTGCTGTCATCGTTACTAGTTGGTTTTATTCACTCAATTATTTGTTCTAATTAGTGTCACTAGTATTACTAGTTAAACAGTAACATGTTACTAGTTAGTAACTAGTGTTAGTAGTTACTGTTACTTTTAGTAACACTAGGAACTAAACTTGACAGGGTTTTTGTTTTTGCAAAAAAAAATACTTCTATATTGCCAAAATGATCTTTTTTTCTTAAAATGGGACTTTCTTGACAAAGTTGTCATTCATTCTGCTTTGCTCATCTCCCAAACTGAGTTAATCACAAAGTGAATTAAACAAAAAGCAGCAACAACCTTGTACAAATGATATCTTTTGGAATAGGGAGATGGTCAAAGCCTCCCAATAAAGCTTCCCCAAAATCCATTGCCTTGATCATTCCTTTAGTCAGGTAAACAGTATTTATTGAGGGCTTCTACTTGCTAGGCAGTGAGGTGGGAACTGGCTGTGAACGATGCAAAACAGATAGTTTCAGCCTTTGTGGAGCTCAGCCTAGAGTTTAGTTGGAGGCACATAAGTTTTTCAACGGGTCATAAACTTACATAATTGCAAACTGTTTTTAGTGTTATGGAGTAAATGTATAAAGACCTGTGAGATCACAGAACAGGAAGTCAGACCCAGTTTGGGTAAGAGTTCAGGGAAATTTTTCCTGAGAGTATGATGGGCTGAAGCACTGAGCTGTTGTTGAGAGAGCAACAGCTCTCAACTCTTCATTTGCACATTCTTGATTCTTGGGCTCACCTTTTCATCATCTTTCTCTGACACCGGCTCTTGCAGCTGTATTTCTGGCCAGTAATTTTGGAAAGGAGAAAGACTGTCTTGATGTTATAGTCTGTCTTATGCACTGATGGGGTTTGAACTTTGCTCTTTCCAGGTGCATTATTAAGGAGAACTTATTTTCTCTGCAGAAGGGCTAGTTTTTATTTATTTATTTATTTATTTATTTATTTATTTAGTTTTTATTATTATACTTTAAGTTCTAGGGTACATGTGCATAACGTGCAGGTTTGTTACATATGTATACTTGTGCCATGTTGCTGTGCTGCACCCATCAACTCATCAGCACCCATCAACTCGTCATTTACATCAGGTATAACTCCCAATGCAATCCCTCCCCCCTCCCCCCTCCCCATGATAGGCCCCAGTGTGTGATATCCCCCTTCCCGAGTCCAAGTGATCTCATTGTTCAGTTCCCACCTATGAGTGAGAACATGCGGTGTTTGGTTTTCTGTTCTTGTGATAGTTTGCTAAGAATGATGGTTTCCAGCTGCATCCATGTCCCTACAAGGGACACAAACTCATCCTTTTTTATGGCTGCATAGTATTCCATGGTGTATATGTGCCACATTTTCTTAATCCAATCTGTCACTGATGGACATTTGGGTTGATTCCAAGTCTTTGCTATTGTGAATAGTGCCGCAATGAACATACGTGTGCATGTGTCTTTATAGCAGCATGATTTATAATCCTTTGGGTATATACCCAGTAATGGGATGGCTGGGTCATATGGTACGTCTAGTTCTAGATCCTTGAGGAATCGCCGTACTGTTTTCCATAATGGTTCAACTAGTTTACAATCCCACCAACAGTGTAAAAGTGTTCCTGTTTCTCCACATCCTCTCCAGCACCTGTTGTTTCCTGACTTTTTAATGATCGCCATTCTAACTGGTGTGAGATGGTATTTCATTGTGGTTTTGATTTGCATTTCTCTGATGGCCAGTGATGATGAGCATTTTTTCATGTGTCTGTTGGCTGTATGAATGTCTTCTTTTGAGAAATGTCTGTTCATATCCTTTGCCCACTTTTTGATGGGGTTGTTTGTTTTTTTCTTGTAAATTTGTTTGAGTTCTTTGTAGGTTCTGGATATTAGCCCTTTGTCAGATGAGTAGATTGCAAAAATTTTCTCCCATTCTGTAGGTTGCCTGTTCACTCTGATGGTAGTTTCTTTTGCTGTGCAGAAGCTCTTTAGTTTAATGAGATCCCATTTGTCAATTTTGGCTTTTGCTGCCGTTGCTTTTGGTGTTTTAGACATGAAGTCTTTGCCCATGCCTATGTCCTGAATGGTACTACCTAGATTTTCCTCTAGGATTTTTATGGTATTAGGTCTAACATTTAAGTCTCTAATCCATCTTGAATTAATTTTCATATAAGGAGTAAGGAAAGGATCCAGTTTCAGCTTTCTACTTATGGCTAGCCAATTTTCCCAGCACCATTGATTAAATAGGGAATCCTTTCCCCATTTCTTGTTTCTCTCAGGTTTGTCAAAGATCAGATGGCTGTAGATGTGTGGTATTATTTCTGAGGACTCTGTTCTGTTCCATTGGTCTATATCTCTGTTTTGGTACCAGTACCATGCTGTTTTGGTTACTGTAGCCTTGTAGTATAGTTTGAAGTCAGGTAGCGTGATGCCTCCAGCTTTGTTCTTTTGACATAGGATTGTCTTGGAGATGCGGGCTCTTTTTTGGTTCCATATGAACTTTAAAGCAGTTTTTTCCAATTCTGTGAAGAAACTCATTGGTAGCTTGATGGGGATGGCATTGAATCTATAAATTACCTTGGGCAGTATGGCCATTTTCACGATATTGATTCTTCTATCCATGAGCATGGTATGTTCTTCCATTTGTTTGTGTCCTCTTTTATTTCACTGAGCAGTGGTTTGTAGTTTTCCTTGAAGAGGTCCTTTACATCCCTTGTAAGTTGGATTCCTAGGTATTTTATTCCTTTGAAGCAATTGTGAATGGAAGTTCATTCATGATTTGGCTCTCTGTTTGTCTGTTACTGGTGTATAAGAATGCTTGTGATTTTTGCACATTAATTTTGTATCCTGAGACTTTGCTGAAGTTGCTTATCAGCTTAAGGAGATTTTGGGCTGAGACAATGGGGTTTTCTAAATAACAATCATGTCATCTGCAAAGAGGGACAATTTAACAACTTCTTTTCCTAACTGAATACCCCTGATTTCTTTCTCTTGCCTGATTGCCCTAGCCAGAACTTCCAACACTATGTTGAATAGGAGTGGTGAGAGAGGGCATCCCTGTCTTGTGCCAGTTTTCAAAGGGAATTTTTCCAGTTTTTGCCCATTCAGTATGATATTGGCTGTGGGTTTGTCATAAATAGCTCTTATTATTTTGAGGTACGTTCCATCAATACCGAATTTATTGAGCGTTTTTAGCATGAAGGGCTGTTGAATTTTGTCAAAAGCCTTTTCTGCATCTATTGAAATAATCATGTGGTTCTTGTCTTTGGTTCTGTTTATATGCTGGATTATGTTTATTGATTTGCGAATGTTGAACCAGCCTTGCATCCCAGGGATGAAGCCCACTTGATCATGGTGGATAAGCTTTTTGATGTGTTGTTGAATCCGGTTTGCCAGTATTTTATTGAGGATTTTTGCATCGATGTTCATCAGGGATATTGGTCTAAAATTCTCTTTTTTTGTTGTGTCTCTGCCAGGCTTTGGTATCAGGATGATGTTGGCCTCATAAAATGAGTTAGGGAGGATTCCCTCTTTTTCTATTGATTGGAATAGTTTCAGAAGGAATGGTACCAACTCCTCCTTATACCTCTGGTAGAATTCAGCTGTGAATCCATCTGGTCCTGGACTTTTTTTGGTTGGTAGGCTATTAATTATTGCCTCAATTTCAGAGCCTACTATTGGTCTATTCAGGGATTCAACTTCTTCCTGGTTTAGTCTTGGAAGAGTGTAAGTGTCCAGGAAATTATCCATTTCTTCTAGGTTTTCCAGTTTATTTGCGTAGAGGTGTTTATAGTATTCTCTGATGGTAGTTTGTATTTCTGTGGGGTCGGTGGTGATATCCCCTTTATCATTTTTAATTGCGTCGATTTGATTCTTCTCTCTTTTCTTCTTTATTAGTCTTGCTAGTGGTCTGTCAATTTTGTTGATCTTTTCAAAAAACCAACTCCTGGATTCATTGATTTTTTGGAGGGTTTTTTGTGTCTCTATCTCCTTCAGTTCTGCTCTGATCTTAGTTATTTCTTGCCTTCTGCTAGCTTTGGAATGCGTTTGCTCTTGCTTCTCTAGTTCTGTTAATTGTGATGTTAGAGTGTCAATTTTAGATCTTTCCTGCTTTCTCTTGTGGGCATTTAGTGCTATAAATTTCCCTCTACACACTGCTTTAAATGTGTCCCAGAGATTCTGGTATGTTGTATCTTTGTTCTCATTGGTTTCAAAGAACATCTTTATTTCTGCCTTCATTTCGTTATGTACCCAGTAGTCATTCAGGAGCAGGTTGTTCAGTTTCCATGTAGTTGAGTGGTTTTGATTGAGTTTCTTAGTCCTGAGTTCTAGTTTGATTGCACTGTGGTCTGAGAGACAGTTTGTTATAATTTCTGTTCTTGTACATTTGCTGAGGAGTGCTTTACTTCCAATTATGTGGTCAATTTTGGAATAAGTGCGATGTGGTGCTGAGAAGAATGTATATTCTGTTGATTTGGGGTGGAGAGTTCTATAGATGTCTATTAGATCTGCTTGCTGCAGAGATGAGTTCAATTCCTGGATATCCTTGTTAACTTTCTGTCTTGTTGATCTGTCTAATGTTGACAGTGGAGTGTTGAAGTCTCCCATTATTATTGTATGGGAGTCTAAGTCTCTTTGTAAGTCTCTAAGGACTTGCTTTATGAATCTGGGTGCTCCTGTATTGGGTGCATATATATTTAGGATAGTTAGCTCTTCCTGTTGAATTGATCCTTTTACCATTGTGTAATGGCCTTCTTTGTCTCTTTTGATCTTTGATGGTTTAAAGTCTGTTTTATCAGAGACTAGTATTGCAACTCCTGCTTTTTTTTGTTCTCCATTTGCCTGGTAAATCTTCCTCCATCCCTTTATTTTGAGCCTATGTATGTCTCTG